>NC_058130.1:456622951-456678090 GCF_016433145.1 Gracilinanus agilis | reverse complement strand
AGGGCAGCTGGGTAGCTCAGTGGAGTGAGAGTCAGGCCTAGAGACAGGAGGTCCTAGGTTCAAACCCGGCCTCAGCCACTTCCCAGCTGTGTGACCCTGGGCAGGTCACTTGACCCCCATTGCCTACCCTTACCAATCTTCCACCTATGAGACAATATACCAAAGTACAAGGGTTTAAAAAAAATTTTTTTTTAAAAAATAGTAGTTCAGAGATTTAAAACTAGAAAGAATCATAAGAGTAATGGAGTCTAATCCTATCACTTTGTAAATGAGAAAATCTAAGGTCTGAAGCATCACAGGATCACATGAATTGACTTTTGTCCAAAATATAAATGAAAGAAATCTTTCTTAAAACATATCAAGGGATATGTTGGGGGGAAGATTTATATAGCACTTACTCTGTTCCATGTACTGTTTTTTTTTTTTTTTGGTTTGTTTTTTTTTTAAACCCTTGTACTTTCCGTGTATTAGTCTCATAGGTGGAAGAGTGGTAAGGGTGGGCAATGGGGGTCAAGTGACTTGCCCAGAGTCACACAGCTGGGAAGTGGCTGAGGCCGGGTTTGAACCTAGGACCTCCTGTCTCTAGGCCTGACTCTCACTCCACTGAGCTACCCAGCTGCCCCCCATGTACTGTTTTTAATAAATACTTTTTACAAATATTTTCTCATCTGATCCTCACAGGAAACCTCTAAGATAGGTGTTATAATTATTTCTTACAACTGGGGACACTGAGGCAAACAGGGGTAAATGATTTGCTCAGGGTTTCACAATAGCATCTGAGACTGGATTTTAAACTTAGTTCTTTCTAATGTTAGACTTAACACTTTATTTCTTGTGATACAACTGCCTCACACAAGTGGTCATCTGGGCTCTGCTGGAAGACCTCTATACAGGAGAAATTATCAAGTCACTGACTGTGCTTTCCACTTTTGGACACCCAGATTTTAGGAAGATTCTTTTTTGCTGCTGCTGTTATTGTTGTTGTTTTCCCTTACATTAAGCTTAAATAGGCAGGCCTTTTTGTAATTTGAATCCATTATTCTTGTTTCTGCCCTCTGGGCAAGATCAACAAATTCAGTCCTTCTACTTGGCAGTCTTTCAAATACTTATAAAGAGCCATTTTCTACCCCTGCTTTTTCCATCCCACAAATTTTGTTTCTAACCCTAAATTCATGCCTTCCTTTGGCAACTCTCACAAATTATCAAGGCTATGTCCTCATTAAATTGTGGTACCCAGAATTGAAAAGAATACACCAGAAAAGGGTTAACAAGTATGAATAGCTACACCTCGAGTACAACTATCCAATCAGCTCTAAATCATCTGAGCACATTATCATCTAATTCATATCTTTCTATATTTTTCATAACACAGATATTTTATTAAAGCTAAGCTAAAACCTAATTAAACATTATAAGCAGCATTCTTCTCTGTAAATTTAGTAGTCCTATCAAAAAGAGAAATTAGGTTAGTCTAGCATGACCCACTCTTGATCAAGCCATGCTGGTTCTTTTTCATCATCATTTCCCTTTCTAGATAATCTTAAAGATTTAACCTTTAAATTTCATTGCATTTGAAGTTAAAGCCAGTGGCTCATAGTTTGCAGTTTTTGTTCTCCTCTGCCCCCACCTTTTTTTTAAAATCTGGATTTTGCCCTACTTTCATCTTGAGATAACTCTGTTGTTTTCCAGGATCTTTTACATATCACTAACTGTGGCTCAGCAAACATATCTGCCACTTTACCAAAGATTTAAAGTTGTAGTTAATTTAGGTAAAGATTTGAATTCATTAGGAGTAGTCAAGTGTTCTTACTTATTTTAAGGTATTTTAAGATAGTAGTAATTTTTGTTCTGTCTTTTCCAATTCATGGACCATCAAAAAGTATTAGAGAGGTTAAGTGACTTAAACTAGAGAATCTAGATAGTAACTAATCTGGAATGTGAATTCTGATCCTACAAATCCAAATACAAGACTCCTTGTGCTGTTCCATTATGAGAATTTAACTAAAATTATGAGTATGTAATTATTTGGTCAAATTGAATCACATCCTAGGCTACTGAAAAATATCTGGTAGATATGCATCATTACTGATAATCTTTAAGAAATCATTGAAGAATAGGAGAGTGTTGCCATAACAAAGCAAGACAAGGACCCTAATTTTCAAAATAAAAGTGATAGAAAATAGATTCTACAAAGAATAAATCTAGTTGCTTGAGAAACATTTCTGATAAAATTTTAGAGCAAATCATTAAAGAGAGTTTATCATCACTTAGAAGAGGAAGTAGTGATCATAGGAATTAATGAAAAACTAAGTAATATTAAGTAATCTTGTTTCATTTTTGTATTTAATGGTTGCTATTAACTTTAGGAAAATATTTAAATGATTATTTCTTTCCCACCTTGTGAATAAGAGGAGAAGTGTGTGTTGGATTATCATATAATTAGGTTAGATTGTAATTGATTGAATGACTGCACCCAAAAGAGTACTGATTAATGTCAAACTTGAGGGTGGTCCTTAATACTATGCCTCAGGGCTAGATCCTCTAGCTTGTCCTGTCTAATATAGTTATCAGTGTTTTAAATGAAGGTCTGAAAAGACTGCTTAACAACATTGCACAGGATTAAAAAAACTGGATAGTTAATTCAGTTGCTATTAGGAGGCTATCAATTTCATGTAGGAATACTGTCTGTTGTCTGAGAGGTCTTTAAGAGCACACAGTTTCCACACATACCTAACACATTAGGAGAATAATTCAGAAACTAATAGAATATGTATTAAATTTTGTATTGCCCTTCAAAAACATAATGCAGTCTCAAAGTTTGGTTGCTATCAATTTTAGTTAGTGCTTCAGAATCATCAAAACCATTAGGAAGGATTGAGCAGAGCACGTAAAGAGAGACAGCAGAGTGCCATGAAATAGTGTAACTATACGGATCAAGGATCAGTCTTTTTTAAGGTGCAATCACTAAACTACAGGGTTTTTTAAATTAAATTGAAGGAATATATGGTATAATTTTAATTCTTATTTACTAAATTTCTGTATGCCAACCGTACTCCAAATATAAAAAGTTCAAGGCTGTTTTTTTTTTTACTTATCAAAACTATTTTTGCTATTTATGTCTGTGTGGTTGAGTTATAACACTACTTCTTCAGTTAATGGTAGCATTCAAAGTCATTCATCATTAACCAAACCAAACAATACTGCATAAATATTTGGAATGGAATAGTTTCTAGGCAGGCTGCAGTAATATGTTTGATCTATCTCTGTAAGAGGAAATATATGAATTTTAGGAATGAGAAAAAGTCCTTCAGCTTATTCCCTTCAAATACATTAATGCATTTTGTCTTGAATTTTAATAACTTCTAGCATCAAAAGAGATTCAGTATTTGCACACTGCGGGTTTAACTTTTCATGTTATAGCTAGTACGTTCAGGGATGGCACTATTAAACACCAATTCTCATGATAGAAGAATTCAAAATTAAAGCACGTTTGTGTATGACAGACTTTGGAAAAATCAAAACCTAGTGGCATTAATCTTCAATTCTGGTTCCCTTTCACCTTAACAAAAGTGATATTCTCAAGAAAAGTTTTTTGCAGAACTGCTGAGGGAATACTAGTGTTCAAAGTTTGATTTCTTTCCTTAAGTTCCAGTTAGTATTAGTATTATTAATAATGTAGCTTTGTTTTATTATTGTGCATGATAGGTCACCCATTGCTATTCATCTGCATACAAAACATTGATGAGACTAAAAACATATTAATTTTAAGATGGATTTTTAACTACAAATTTTCTGAAACTTCCTTACTCAATATGGAAAATTAATTGACCTTATTAGGCTCTATAGTGCTTAAGACCAGTGGCATGAGTCTTTACTACATTAAATTTTGTAGTTGGAGTAGGATATTGTTCTGTTGCTCAGATTATATTACCAGTCATATCTGTTTTACAAAAGTATGCATTTTTGGGAGGAAGGGAAATCAGAGATTGGCTTTGTAATACCAAACTAATTGACTAAGTAATGGAGACCCCATAACAAGTTATTTGTAACTTTTAATAATCTGAAATTCTAAGTGTTACTTTAATTCTTGAAGTATTTCTTTAAGGTAGTTATATAGTTCCCATAAACATTAGATTTTTACAAATTTTTTCAATATCATATCCTAAATTTATTTTTATATGTATAGGCAGATATACCTAATAATGACTTATCACTTCCACAGTTCTATGATGTGTTCTGATTATTCATATATCATCTTAAACCAAAAAAAAATATTACCTCCTAGTAAATGGAATAAAAAGCTTCAAAATACAGGGACCTAGAAGAAGGAGTGGAAACAAATAGGTAGCATAATGAGTAGAATACTCAGCTTGGATTCAGGAATAACTGAAAATCACATCCTTCTTCAGATACTTTAAGTGCTTTGGAGATGTGACCCTGTAAGGTTACTCATGTCCTTGCCTGAGCACTATCATATGTAAAATGAGTGGACTGGATTCGTACAACCTCTAAAACTTTGCCACAAGGGAAATCTGAAATCTTTGCTTTTGTAGCAAAGACAGTATTCCAAGGCCTCCCCCAGTTCCACTTAGCTTAATTTTTCCTTTAAAAGTACTGAGACCTTCCTCAAGATTTGATAGGCTCAGAGGAATAAAGGCTCAGCATCTGAATAAAAAGCAACTACAAAGAGCTTCAGGAGTGCTCTGATGATTGACTTTGGATCACAGTGGGTAACTCAGGCAAGAGAGCTTCATTCATTATTTTTGTTGAATATTTTCCTCTTGCTATAGCTAAGTGTATCTCTTTTATTAAACTGTTGAATGATCTACATGTATCTCATTTTTGTTCTAGTATTATACTTGAATAACTATGGGACTGTATGAGTCAGGACCAGCCCAGAACATCTTTAAATTCATTTATGGCTACAGTATTTCTAAAGATGCTTTCAATGAGACTAAATAAAATGAGATTATATCCTAATGCTTTTTTTTTTAAACCCTTAACTTCGGTGTATTGTCTCATAGGTGGAAGAGTGGTAAGGGTGGGCAATGGGGGTCAAGTGACTTGCCCAGGGTCACACAGCTGGGAAGTGGCTGAGGCCAGGTTTGAACCTAGGACCTCCTGTCTCTAGGCCTGACTCTCACTCCACTGAGCTACCCAGCTGCCCCTCTAATGCTTTTTTTAAGTTACAAAAAACAGTCATTCTATCCATGTGCACAATAGTCTTCCAAAGCGAAATATAAAAGAACAATAATAGTAAGGTATTGGTATGCCCAGAATAATCTTTATCGTAAGTTCAACTTCACAGGAAAATACTATTAATAACCTAAACTATGAATCAAACTATGAAATATATGATAATCAACTAGAATGCCTATTAACAAAAACCAATCAATATTAAAAATACTGGGCTTATAACCCTAAAGTAGCTATGGAAAGATTAATGGTTCTTCACCAAATACTCTAGAATCCAGAGAGGGAGAAAAAATAAGGATGAAAAACAAAATAAAGGGCATTTGGAGCGAGCAGAAATCAAATCATTGAGAAATTACAAATTAGTAATAATAAATTAGAAATAGAAATAATACTGGCTGGCAACAAGGCATTATATATATTGAAAGAAATCAATATACTAAAGAAATCAAAGTTAGGGGGGAAAGACCCACTTATTCAAAAATATTTATAGCAATTCTTTTTGTGGTAGCAAAGAACTAGAAACTGAAGGACTGGCTGATCAAGTTGTACTTTATGATTATAAGCACAATAAAAAATGACGAACAAGATTGTTACCACCAAAAAATACTGTAAAGACCTATATGAAATGGTTCAAAGTAAAATGAGCTAAAGCAGGGGGGAAAAAAGTATACATGGTAAAAGCAATAAAGTACAATAATCAACTGTGAATCACTTAATTATTATCAGAAATACAAGAATCCAGGACAACTCCAAGGAACCCAGGAAGAAAAAAGCTTTAGAAAGACCTGAGGAAGTCTGAATGCAGATTGAAGTTTGCCATTCTTTACTTTATTTTCTCCATGAATTTTTCTCTAGTGTAATATGTGTCTTCTTTCCAAACATGATAAATATGGAAATAAGTATTGTATGATAACATTTGTATAAGCCATATAATATTACTTGTAGTCTTGAGGAAGAGAGAAGAGTAGGAGGGAGAAAATGTCAGTAAACAGTTTTTAAAAATTATAAGGATATGTAATAAGGAAAAAATAAAAATCTTATAAAGAAAAAGAACAAAAGCTCAGTTTTTGTTAATGGACTGGATCGAGTACAATTTATTTATTATTATCTCCAGATGATTTTTAATTCTGAATGTGCAGGATGGTGATATGTCAATTAAGAAGGGGAACTAATGATATAGAACTCTAGCCATACGGTCATGCCTTACTAAGTATTCAGTAGTTAATAATTAGGAAACAATAACTATAGCATAGCTTCGATCCATAAAAACAAAAGTGAAAAATTATACTTCTGTTTGCATCCAGATTTTATCAATTCTCTCTCTGGAAGTAGAATTTTTCATCACGAGTTCTTCAGAATCTTCTAGGATCAGTGTATTGATCAGAATACATAAAACTTTTCACAGCTATGTTTATATTCCTGTTTCTAGTCATGTCACTTTGCATCAATTCTGAAAACATTCTACTCATCATTTCTTATAGCATAATATTATTAGATCACAATCATCCATCGCAATTTTTTAAACCACTACATAACTGATGTTCATCTCCTCTAATTTTTTTCCACCACAAAAAAGAGCACTTTCACTTCAGGTATAAGATTGTCAGAGAAAATCTTCAAAGTGGTAGTTTAACTCATAGATATAGGATCGTGGGCAAAATGAGTTGCAAAGAAGTTAACTGATTTGCCAAATAACCTGTCTTTGAAAAGTTCCAGAAATGTGATTCAAACTTAAGCTGACTTTCTTATTCTAGTATTACTGAGAGGCGGTACCTTGGGCAGGAGCACAGGCTAGGCAACCTTCATCCACTCCTTCCACAATTTATTTCTGACTTTCTTGACTTTAGCAACATTAATCAGCTAAAGTCTCAACTTTGAATGTCTCTTAGCATCTACTAAAAAACTGTCCTTGCTAAACCAGGTAGAGGGTAACCACAAGAGGTCTCAAACCAGTGAATGAGTTGCTGTGATATCTACCCCAAGCACGTGAAGACTTCCTCCAAGTCAATGGGCAGATGAGAACCATTTATTCCAATAGCCATAAAGGCTACTGAAGCAGGCACCATGGAACTCTCATAGCTTGAAGAGACATTTAAAATATCAAGATCATACACTGTGTCCTGGGCCAGTACCAATCTTCCTGACTTTTGTCTTATCACTAGCCTTTGAGAAGTCTGAATAGAAAATGAAGGTGTGGAACTCTATCTCACTTAAATCTAGTTTACATTGAAGTCCATACATTTCCCTATAAAGACACTGGTCAAATTCTAAAGGAAGGAGAAACAACTGATATGATGTTGGAATAGCTCTGGAAATGTGGTCACTCCAAATCATGTCTAAGAAAGAACCCTGGTCTTAGGAAAATTCACTTAACAGTGGAAATTTTAGGAAAATAATGAGTGAAAAAGTCAAATTTTCATTAATTCTGACACTTTTCTACTCACTAAGATATAGATTATATTTATCTTCTCAGCTGTTAGATCTGACATTGAATCTTTTATAATGACACAGGTATAAAATGTTGAATTCTATTTTTCTGAATTTTCCCCTTATTTTTCAATCATCAAATTAGACAGATTGCCTTTTTGAAACTTCATATGTTTCAAAATCTGAAGAGCAAAATATTAACACTTTGAGATTATTTTGAGGAAGTCAATGACACCCCTTCAATCTTTTAAAGGGAATGGTGGTCTCATTTTATATAGTAAAATTGATTAAATGATTTTAGTTCACATTTAAGAAACAGAAACAAACCTGTTATTTTTTAAAGGTAAGTTGAAATACGCTCTGTCAGGAATATAGGACTTCAGATTTATTTATTTGTACATTTTATAGTACTTCTATCAAACAACAGTATTAAAGATGAAGCTCTCTCCAGGGCCATATTATGTACTGATGTCAGGGGGAAAAAACAAAACAAAACATCAAAAATCTCTGACCTCTATTTTTGGCAGGCAAAAATGAAAGAAGTCAATACAGAGGAACAAAATCTTTCTTTGGACCTAAAAAGAAAGGCTATTTTTTTTCTTCTAGGTTTAAATGAACTAATTTTCATGAAACCAGGCATGAAATTTTACAAAATAAGATTACCATATTTAGTGATAATATTTTCATCTTCTGAAACTTCACACAAAATTGAAAAGAGACAATATGTTATCCTTTAAAGATTGTTTAATGGGGATTTTAAAGATATTAAACTAATTAAAAAAACAGAAAAAGGAATTTCGGGACAATACTGGTTTAATAGAGATGTTTCAAAAATATAATCTAATTAAATACAGTAAGACTTTATGCAGAGATTAAATGTGAAGAGTGAAATTGACAGTATATTTTTTATCTATCTGTCAATCAGAAATGTATATTTGTGAACATTTTCAGAAATTAGAATTTATTACTTTAAAAATATTTCTTAAGAAACATAAAACTTACACATTCCACATCATGTTTTAGACTATTTCATATTTGTTTAATATAATATCAAAAAGAAAACTTTATACTTTAATATTTCAAGGTTGCATAAGTTAATTATTGTATTTTCTGTTTACCAGACTACATACTTTCTTCTCTATACACTGCAAAAGCTACTGTGTCTGAGAAATCATGACCCTGTGACCAAATGGGTAATGAGCTTCCTTAAGTTTTACTAGCTTGATCCTGGGTCTGTACTTGAATCCTTTACAGCTTAGAAAATTTACAAGAGTTTGTGCTCTGCTGGTATGCCTTCAGGAACCCTAGATCATGCTCATGCTATGATAAATCGTTAGAATAGAACCTTAGTGGCACAGTGGATAGAGTGTGGCAGTTTAACCTGCATTATTAACAATTTCTCCAACCAATTTTAAAGTCCAAATAATTAATAAAGCAATTAAGCCCTGATTTGTAACATTTGCCAGTTTCTGAAATGGAAATGCTCGCCCTGAAAATGTAATAAGAAGCTCTTGAAAACAAGGTCAGGCTGGGTCTAGCATATGTCTGTTAGTAATGACAAAATAGAATTATTTCTCTTTCTCAGAAACCCTTTGTCATTCTCTGTCTCTAGTGGGATGTCACAGCTGATGATGGGATTTTGAAATGGAAACAAGTTTGGAAATCATTTAATCTAACCCTTTCATTTTTTAGATGAAGAAACTGATTTTTTATTAAAATTTCCAGATTATATGTCGATACAATTTTAAATAAACATTTTCTGACATTTCTGATCTTTATTCTATCCCTTTCTTCCAGCCTTTCACCTTTTACAAGAAGGCTGTACATATATTATCATATGATACATTTTTCCACGTCCATCATATTGCGAAATAACATGTATTGTTTTCACTAGAGAAAAATTAATGTAGGGAATTATGAAAAATGGTATACTTCAGTTTGCATTTGGACTCTGTAAGTTCTTTCTAGGATGGCAGGTAGCCTTTTTCATCATGAGTCCCTTAGGGTTGTCTTGGATTCTTGCATTGTGGATAATAGTTGTCATGAACAGTTGATCATCACAAATTATTGTCATTACTGGAGAAACTGACTTCAAATGATTTGTCAAGGGTGTTCCAATAGTTAGCAGCAGAAGCAGGACTCCAGGCCAAGCCTGCACTTTCCAATTCTCCTTATAGTATGAAAAGTTAAATGAGCATTTTAATATCCAAGTGATAACAGGCATTAATATCTGAAATATTCAGCTTATCTAAATTAATTGTCCCTAAAAGTTTTGCCTCTGGATATTAAGATTATCCTCTCTGTTCCTGCTCTCCATTGTTGTTGGTTAGTCATTTCAATCATGTCCTTCCTCCTTTGGGGTTTTCTTGGGAAATATTCTGGAGGATACTGAGACAGGGTTAAGGGCCTCGCCTAAAGTAACCCAGCTAGTATGTTTCTAAGGCAAGATTTGAATTTAGGTCTCCTTGACTATAAAATATATATTATGTGTGTATGTGTGTATACATGTATTATACACATATATATGTATATGCATGTCTATACATACAATGTATATTACATTATGTGCATATATAGCACAGATAAATTATAAATATATATATATAGCTGTATAAGGACATAGTATATATAGCTGTATATGAATTAAAGAAAATTCTCACTAAGGCATCAAGCTGAAAGAGGTATCAAAATAGTCCTCAAAATTTTTGTATATATTATGAACCAGATTAAATATAAATGGGAAGTGTTTAATGAAACAAATACAAATATGTACAACATTTATAATTTTAAGTTGTGATTTTCTAAGGCAATAGGTAGACCTCATGTATTTCTTTCTATTTGAGTTATATAGATTAGTTAATATCCCCATTATTTGTTCCTCTCTCCCTCTGCTTATTCCCTTTATTTTTGGTCTTCTGTCTTTGCCTTTTTTTACACTCCACACACACATACATACTGTAGAATACTAATTGGTAAGCTTTGTTTCTGTGAAATCTGTTAGGCAAAGTTTTCTGCCAGGAAGCCAACTGACTTCTTACTGATAATGGCAGCTTAGGTGCTAGAGCAGGTAAAGGATTGTACTGGGAGTGAGGAACACATGAACTCAAGTTCTACCTCAGACATTTATTAACTGAGGGGCTCTGAGTCACTTAAATCTCTCTGTCTCTGTTTTCTTATGTGTAAAATGTGGCAGTTAGCCTCAGTGGTCTTAAGGTCCCTTTTGGCTCTAAATCCATGATCCTATGATCACCTATTTCTAATGATTGAATTGAAAGATAAATATTTTAAACCATTAATCATATTTTTCAACAGTTTTCGGAAAACATAAAATTTTTTAATGAATGACAAAGAGAGAGAGAGAGATCAGTTAATAAGACACAGTATTGTACTTTGGCTGCTTTACTTGGCATCATGAAGACTTGGGCTCCAGTATCATCTTTTGGTATCACTAAATGAATGACCATGAATAAGTCACTTTGTCTCAGTAAGCCCCAGTTTTTTGTGCAATAAAATGTGGATACTAATACCATTAGTACCTACTTCAGAGAGCTTTTCTGTGGTACAATTGAAGTAATGCATTTGGCAGTGTTTTGCAAACTTTAAAACTCTATATAAATATTGATATTATTCTTGCCAAATAATTACTTTCTAGTGATAAAATTTCAGACACTTTTTAGCACTACCTGTTCCCTTATATGTCATGATAGTATCATCTCTGTGAAAGTAGTTATGTGAGAGAGAGGGTAGTGAAGAGAAGTAGAACAATTTTTGTTCATCTCCTGATTTCATATATCGGGAAAATCTGAAATTATGTTGTTCCTGAAGAGTGGTGGGAGGAGAGATGTAGCAACAGAGAGATGGAGGAGATAGGCACAGAAAGAAAGAGACAGACCTAGAAACAGAGTGATATTCGAACCATATTGAGTGAATCTTGTGTACAGATTCTGTGGAGGACCTCGGACAAGAATTACTTACTTAGGAACCAAGAAGCCATTGATGGGTTTTGGCTTATGTAGTTGCTACATTAATTAGATTATAATTCAATTGAATTAGTGACTAGCCAAAAGGGACATGTTTGGGGGGCACAAGTGAGGATGTCTTCTCCCACTTCATATCATAAAAATGGAAATTATTCCCATTCTTTCCTACATGCCACAGCATAGATATTTGGTGTGTAGCTGAATAATCATTTCTGTCATTCTCTGGGGACTTTCTGCAGTTTATCTTCCACAAGTATGATATTCCTCGCATTAGTCAATTCTAATGAATGAAGAAAAGATACATTTCATGTAATTTATATATACATATAATTTTAGCAATACCTAGAAAATTATGTATATAGAGAAACTATTATCAGCTTTATAGCTAATTTTGATGACTTACTGCTCATTCCTATATAGTTTGCTATCTACCAGTTTCTTACCTGGCAAACTCTGAAGTGTCTTAGCTTGAATATCCATACTGACTAATACACATAAGCTTTTGAGTATTTACCTAGAGCTATTTTAGATAGAAATAACAACAGCTAACATTTATTGAATATTTTTTTTAAGTTTTGCAAAGTGACTTACAAATATGCTTTTTCATCTGATCATTACAATAGTCCTATAAGTTGGGGCTACTATTATTCCCATTTTACAGATAAGTAAATTGAGGCTGAGAGAAGTTCTGTGATGTTAGGGTCACATAAGAAAAAAGCAAAAGGTTGCATGTAAAACTCATATTCCTGACCCCAATTGCCAAGCATTCTCCCCTGTGCTCTTCTTGTTCAGTTCAGTTGTATCTGGCTCTTTGGGGCCCCATGGACAAAGTCCATGGCGTTTTCTTGGTCAAGTATTAGCATAGTTTATCATTTCCTTCTCCATTGTGTCCCCATTTTTACAAATTAGAAACTAAACCACGTAGGGATTAAGTAAATTGCCCAATGTCACCCAGCTAGGAAGTATTTGAATCCATATTTGAACTCAGAACATCCTGACTCCAGGCTTGGTGCTCAATCCAATGACCACCTCTCTACACTGCACTCTTAACAACCTTGAGACAAATTGAAGTATTTTTTAATTAGACTACCTGTAAAATACAAATGACAATCACATCTTACATTGCAATTTAGAGTTTATATTTCAGAGTTATTAAAGTGCTTTCTACACTTGATTTAATTTGATTTATAACTCAACACAGTGAGTTGGGTAATTCAGGGTTTATTATCTTTATTTTATCTGGAGGAAACAATCTCCTCCAGATAAAAGGAAAAAGAATTATTCAAGGTACCAGAAGTAAGAGTAAAAATTAAATGAATCACGAACAAATGAATGAGGAAAATATTTATCATGTTCTAATTCTATGTGAATCATTACAATAAGGTTTTGGGATACAAATAGAAAGGCAAGATAGTCCCAGCTCTTGCAGATCATGTAGTCTAATAGAATAGACAATGAACATAGGAGGACTCAATTAGCTATAAATCAGGTGGGAAGGACTTATTGCCCCTCAGGTAAGTGAGAAAAAGCATCTTCTCTAATGTCACTTTCATTCATGAAGCCAGGTATGTGGTTCTGGCATTCTGATTGAATGAGATCGGTGTATGTGTTGCATCTATGTGTGGAGAGAGACAGACAGACACACATAGACACACACATAGACACATGTTGTTGGAATCTAGGTGGATAGCATACCAGACCTTGAGTCAGTAAAACTCATTTTCCTCAGTTCAAATCAAACCTGAGACACTTACTAGCTGGATGACCCTGGCCAAGTCACTTGATCCTGTTTACCTCAGTTTTCTCATTTGTAAAATGAGCTGGAGAAGGAAATGCAAATCAATCTAGTATTTTTGCCAAGAAAACCCAAAATGGGTTCATGAAAAATTGGAAATGACAACCACAGATCTATTGTACATATGTATGTAAATGTATACACACATATACGAATTGTCTTTAATCCAGATCTTCTACATTGTCTAAACTAATGTTTCTTCCTAGATACCACACTACTTTTCTACAACCACAAATTACCCATATTTTTTTCTCTTTATGTCCAAATAAGTCAAATTCCAGATTGCCATTAAGAACTCCCTGTGTAAATCATGATTGCAGAAAATAAGTTTTGGGGGGTAGATGGGTAGCTCAGTGGATTGAGAGCCAAGCCTAGAGATGGGAGGTCCTAGATTCAAATCTGGCCTCAGACACTTCCCAGCCATATGACCCTGGGCAAGTCCCTTAACCCCAACTGCCTATCCCTTACCACTCTTCTGCCTTGGAGCCAAAATACAGTATTGACTCCAAGACACAAGGTAAGGGTTAAAAATAAAAAAAAGAAAAAGAAAAGAAGTTTGGGGCTATTATATATATATATATATACATATACATATATATATTTGTTTGTTGTTTATTCATTTATTTGTTTGTATTTATGTGTACATATATACATAAAACTTATAATATTCATTTTTAATTTAATTTAAATTTAATTTACTATTAAAAATAATTCATCAGTTTCTATTAGACTGAGGCTTCCTCCTAAGTAGAGATTGTTTTTTTTTTAACTTTTCTATACAATAACTGAACACAATTCCTGGCACATAGTAGAAACTTAATAAATGCTTTTATAAATGATTAATTTGTATTCACCAGTTTGAAATGAAGAAATCTCTTCAGCTAGGCAAGATTAATAGAATATAAGGAGTCTATTGTGCTAACCTCGAAAGTGCTTTATTTACTCATTTTGTGACGTCTGGCAAAGTTTGCAGCATCAGATATAGCAATAGCCACATTCTAATTTCCATGTTAAGGAATAAATTAAAATGTATTAAATTAATTAAAAGCCAAATAGATTTCATTTTGAATTTTAATGAGGCCATGGGTTTGTGATTAGCTTTTGTTCATTTTTCAAAAGGATATCTTATTGAGACAAATTTTAACCTATTCTCTGTCAGGTTTGAACTACCCTTTTTTTTCTTTCTTTTTTTTAACTTATAGATCATTCAAAATGTATTCAAAGAATGGTAACTTTTATAGGCTTCCATCATTTGTGGCTGGCTTTAATAAAGGAATTGATCAATTTTTGCCAGTTAATACATATTAGTTAAATGCTTAATGATTCATATAGCTCCAGTGGGAATGAAACATTCTCCAGTGTTAATCCAATGTCTTTCTTTCAATTTAGTATGCCTCTGATTTTTACCTCAACAAATAATGAGAATTGCATAACGTGCTAGAATAGTAAAAAACCAGCTTCCCACTTACCTCCACAAGGCCACCAAAAATATTTGGGGATGGGATTATTTTTCTTTTATTCTCTGAATCTTAGCATATCATGATACACTGAAGTATTAAATATCCTCTTTAATTAAGGAGAGGGGCAGCAAGGTATAATCTTGGATTAATACCCTACCTCCTATTGTCTATCACTTAACCCTTGTCAAGTCTTTCATATTCTTAATCATCTTAATAGGGGTAAGGGCAAGAGGAGGGAGGGAGAGAACACGCATAGCAAAATGTCAGAGAAATTATTTAAAATCGTATTAACATGTAATCTGGAAAAATAAATTAAAAATAAAAATTATCTAAAAAGAAAATTTTATCTAATCACAATTCCAATTAGAGAACTAATGTAGAAGAAAGGTGGCAATACTGATGAAAGTGAAATTTTAGTTTAGTTGTTGGGTTCATTAATCAGGGTACCTTATACCTGCGAAAATAATACTAATGAGTGATTAGAATCATTTTTATTTTCTTCTTTTTGCATATAAAATAACATCAGGTAAGAATTCTATCCCTTGAAATCCACTGTTGTAGCCACCCCTCCCAAAAAATGAACTTTTAAAATTCTAAAGAAAAAATAAAATTACTGATGTGCTAGCCTGAATTGGAAGAGGGATTCCTCAGAATGAGCTTCCCAGAGCCAAGAATTCACCATTCAGCCTTGATAGCTAATTAAGGTGAACAGAGTTCTCTTCATTCTCAAATTTCTCCCATGTTGACTTGACCTCTCCTCTTCACTTTGCATTTTATTTTTATATTTGTCATTTTTTCCATTGTATTGAGGACAGTGCAGGCACTATATTTCTTTTTCTGTCTGCTGCTACTGGCTGAGGACCTTGCAGAGTCAGCACTTAAAGAGTTTGTTTCTGATTTAAATATTCAGCATTTTGATTCACATTATGAAGAACTTCAGTGTCCCTAAGAAGGTTCCTCTTATTTTTCACTTGCAGAGATGAAGGTAATCTATGTCTGCTTGTCAGCTTTCAATATAGTTGTCAACTGTACATATATAAAAAGAAACAGGTATAATTTAACACAAATAACCAGAAACAATTCACAGTTGCTGCAAGAATGAATACCATTTACCTTTCTATGAATCTTGAACTCAAATCTATATGGCATGCTTTTTACTATTTTCCCATTAATTTTTATTTTTAATTTTTGCTCCATGATAACATATATAACTATAATTTTTTTCCACTCCGGGTAAGGAAAATGTAGAAAATTTAATGCATCCAGTAAATTAGCTAACATTTGTGGCTTGATGCAGCTTTCTTTATGATGGTTGAAGGATAAACTTGTAGTTAGTGATTATCTATATATTCATGTATATGTGCATTTCATTATAACCAAAAAAGAAAATGGTATTAATTAACTGATTATGAGTTTCATTAATTTATCAAGAAAAATTTAATGGAATTACATTTTGAATCTTAGTTATCTGGAATTCATACTTGGACTAATAAATTTGAAGTCATTACATATGATACATTTCTCTTTCAGAATTGTATCAGTGGGGAAAAATTAGTAGCCATACATGATTTAATTTTCTTGTCCATTTTCTGCATATGGGAAACAGTGCCTATTACTGAAATGTGTTCACTGCTTTTTAATTTAGGATTAATAATTTATTTAGCATATCTAGTGAATTTCTAGTATACATAAGACACTGAACATGAAATAGAAATATATGCTCTTTCCTTTACTATCGCTATCTAAACTTTAGGAAGGGAAATAGTACATGTGTTCAAATAAATATTGGATAAGTTAGTGTGAAGTAAGCATTATAATAAAGTGAAGAATGATTGCAACTATTCTGTGAATTCATCTGTACTTGAAGTTTCTGAATTTAATTATTCCCTTATTTTTAAGTCCTTTCTATAAGTATGATATTATTAATATTATTGGGTGAGCAATTATTATTTTTACATTTCCCATATCAAGAAGTTATTTGGCTTTTTTTCAGTAAATGATTTAAAAATAATATAGAATTTTAAATATGGAAAAATTTAGTAAATGATTTAAAAATAATGTAATATTAAACATTAATCATTTTTACATATTAATAACTTAATTAACATGAATATTAAGCAATTCAAATACAATTACAAAAATGAGACATTCTTCAAGGAACTTTTTTTTTTTCTTTTATACCAGTGATGGCAAACCTTTTAAAGACAGAGTGCTGGGCCCCAACCCCATCCCACCCACCAAAGACCACTTGTCTTGTCCCTCCTTCTCATTCAGTCCTAGGTGTGCCTTGATCCACCCCTTACCCTACACAGGGGAGGGAGGAAGCGCTCCCATTGAGCTGCTGGGTGGAGATGTGGACAAAGTAAGGAATGTTCTCAGTTGAGTATAGAGAGAAAGAGGAGAGAGTCTTGAGCACTCTGCTCCCCTCCAGCTCTGCCACCTGTGAACCACCCACCTTACCCTCTGTGTGCTCCCATTGGGCTGCTGGGAAGAGAGGTGGGAATAGTGAAAAAATGTCCTGGGGCATGTTGAAGAGTGGGAGGGGAGCATCTCCCCACCCTACCCCCCCCCAGGCCCTCTGCCTTTATAATATTACATTCTGGTGGTGGGGAGAGTGCCCATGTGCCCACAGTGTTCCACTTGCCATCTTTGGCACCCTTGTTTGTTTTGCCATCACTGTTCCAGAGGTTACAACTTGTTCACAGATAAGTAAATAAAAAGACGTGTACAAAATAAAGACAGTAGGCTATATAGCCTAGTACATATAATACTAGAATTGAAATCAGAGTATGAGTTTGAATCCAGATTCTTGGACTTATGATAAGTCTGATTTTGACCAATCATTTAGAGAGAAAGCCTAAGAAAACTAAGGAATTTTTTAAAATGCATACATACATACACACATGGAAGTGTGTATTTTTGTTTAGGTAATAGTAAGATGGCTTATATGATTTGGACCATAGGGTATATGAAGGGTGGCGAAGAATCTCACATTTAACCTAAGGGTAATAGAGGACCACTCAAGCTTCTAAAACAATGAAATGACATGGCCAGACTTGCACTTTGGGAATATCAATGCATTAGAATGAGAAGAAAGAGACTGCTGTTGAGAACAAGAGGAAGCTACTAGATGAGATTTGGTGACTATCTAAACTAAGTATATCTCATGGAGAAACAGGGAAGAGATATGGAGGAGGAGGAGGAATAAAAAAATATAAGATTTGTATATGAGATGTGAATGACAGTGAAATAGCTATGGTTAGTTTATTTTCAGGTTTAAAGATTGAGAAAGTGTAATTTATCTGGGTGATGATTAAGTCAGAAAAAGAATAAATTAGAAATATGGTTTATGTGAATAAATTGAATAGATTAGAATTGAATAAACTATTGAATTTTGAATGAAAAAGCAAGAATATTTGAGGGGATATCAATAAACAAGCTGAAGCTTCTAATTTTTCTAGTTATTTAAGTTTCAGTAAATAGGGAAAACAAGTAAGGAATTATAAAAAAATAATTTAAGCATTTTGTTACCAATGTATTAGAGAAAATAAAGATGAAGTAGTCCTGTGACAATAGCAAAGACTAACCAATTGACAACCCAGCTAATATGTTATTATCTTTGAAATATCAGAAGTATAGGAAATTAATTAGCATGTTGGTTTGATCTGCTATGGGAAGACATGAACTGAGTGGCACCAGATGAGTAGGTATGAATGGGTTGTCTTCTACATGACTGTTAGACATAGCCACATTTTTAAGGTCACAGGTTAATTTCAATAATTGAATTGAGTAAATTAAGAAAAATAAACTTTTAAAATGGGTAATAAAGATGATTTGTACCATCCACATGCCCTCCAGTCTTTTAACTCATACCTTTAACCTTCAAACTACAGTAAAACATATTAATCATTCACCATTTCTCATTTTTGAATCTTTGCCACTGCATGATATCCAGAAGAGAAGGAAAAATATTGAATGTAATACATAATGGCTGACATGGAAGTAATAAAAGATTTTTTAGAATGGTAGAAAAATATTTGACTCTAATAGTTTTTTTTAAATACTTATAAAGACTTTGAATATATGTATTATTGACATTTTTACCCTAAAGGAAAAAAACAACAACATGAGAATCAAAGGAGAAAGAATAGCTCTGAGGCAGTGCAATATAATGGGGGCGAATGGAAATCACTGTACCTGGAAATGGAGATGTATGTTCAACTCTTCTCTCACCACTTGCAAAAGACCTCACTCTCTCAGAGCTTCATCTTTAAAATGAGGAAGTTGGAAAGATGATCTCAGAACTCCTTTCTAGCTTTTAAAACTTAAGATATTAAAATTGGAAGGGGTGCTAAATGTCATCTAATCCAATTTACTCATTTTACAAATTAGGAAGCAAAGGTCCAGAGAAGTTAATTGACTTGCTAAATGTCACACAATTATTAAGTGACAGAATTAGTTTTCAACCCAAGTCTCCTGACTACAAATTCAGCATTTTTTCCCTCGTATCAAGTTGCTCCTGAAATCAAAAGATGTATCTTCTCATTTAAACCAAATTTTTATTTTCAGAAATTTGAAAACCAAAGAAAGTACCTGTGACAGATAAATTAGCAAAATCTACACGTTATTTAAAAAATCTATATCTACTTTAGTTCTACCAATGGATTTTCAGAAGATAAAATTTTCACTTCATGGGATAGACTCTCACCAAGAAGATTTAAAAAATGTATACATTCTGGGTTTCCATTGAATTTAAGTTAATACTCAAGGGTGAAAGGGGAGAGGCAGTCCAAATTGTTCCGCTGTAGATCATGTAACTCTTTCACAGAGAGCTCTAGTGTATCTATTAATCTCAAACAGAGAGGCAGATGGCAAACGGGTTCTCTTTGGTGATAGACTCAACCAGTAACGCATCCAGAACATGATTATATTTTTCAACTTTTTGGAAGAACAGTCTTTGTGTAAAATTTATAACACTGTCACATTTTCTCTTTTTTCCCTCTCATTGATATTCTTTAGAGGGTCCATAAACCCTGCATGTCAGCAGGCTAAACCTGTCAGATTTCAACTATTTCTCCCCCTTTTTCTTTCTAATACTTGTACTGCCAGAATGTACCCTCCACAATGTAGCTTTCATACGGTTTTCATCATCTGATCTCATTCATCACTGTGTCTCCTATCACTGTGCAACATATTAGAAAAGGGTCAGAAATATGAAAAGAAAAGAGAATGAGCAACAAAAAAGCTACTTTGAGAGAGAGAGAGAGAGAGAGAGAGAGAGAAGGTGGTAGGAATGGAGCCAATTACATTAACAGAAATAATAGTAGGCATGAAATAAAAATTGAATTTCTGAAAACATTTGACCTGAAAGTCCATGAAGTAGTTCATACTTATATATGTGTGTATATGTATACACATATATGTATATATGTTAGGGTTCAAAATGGGTGGCCTCCAGAGGAACACACGAGACAATGCAATCAAAGCAGGAGAAAGCTTTATTGCCAGTACGCACTGGGGAAACTCAGTAAAGAGAGTCCAGAGGGGGCATTCAGAATAAGGAATATATATATATGTTTCTGGGATATAGGTGCCTTTGTCTTAGGGTGAGCTAATAGCTAGACAGAGGGAGTAGGGGATGCTTTCAGGTGCCACAGGACATGATTCTTAATCTTCAAGGCTGTTCTGTCTAGGAATCTTCAAGGCTGTTTCATCTAGGGGCCCTAGGGCTTTCAGCCAGGAGTTGTCCCTGGGACTGTGAGTCAGAGATAACTGCCCTGCTTGAGCCGGGCATGACGTTATCCAAAAACCCCTTGCTTAATTGCCAAGTTTAGCTTTTTGTCTATAATATTCTTATAAGCTATAAACTACAATATTTCTATAAGCTTTTTTGGCTATAACATATACAGGCTTAGAGTTATAAGATGGACAGTATTATGTCTCAAGTAGATATATCCAAAACAAATATAAAAAATTAATACAAATTAGAAGATATACTACATCAGCCATTTTAAACATACATTTATTCAAATTAACCTATAATGTGAAATGGAAAATAGAGAAAAAAATCATACTTCTTCAAAATCATTCTTTCCATTTTGATTCAGATGTCATTGTTATTGATAATAGTGAAAATAGAAAAAAATATTTTTGATTATTGTGAAATGATGTGTGAAAGTATTTGGTGAAAACACAGGTGCCTAGAGGACTTTAAAATTGAAAATATATTTACACAAATAGAACTCAGTGGTCCAGTTTTACTATTTTACAATATGCAAACATAGATAAGTGATAGTATATGAGAATCAGAATAGATGGCATTTTAAGGTTTTTAAACACTGCATGCACTTTAACAGCATTTTTAAATTAATGACTTTTTACTCACCACTTTTTTTAATAAAGCTTTACCACACACCAATCAAGATTTTCTAGAAAACAAACAAGTTGAAAAAAAGAAAAAATCCCAAACATACAGAACATTTGATATGAGAGGAAATATTTCACACAGTGATCCATAACCTTCCACCTTGGCAATGAAGGGAGAGAAATAAAATTTCTCCAATTTTCTCCAGGACTAAGTTTTGCCATTGAAATTACTCAGCTTTCATTTTCATTTTATTATTATTTCCTTTTACTATATATTAAGCATTATGTTCATTATTTTCCTGGTTCAGGTTGCTTTGTTTTTATGTTTACATAAGAATTCCCATTTCTCTATATTCTTGTTAGTTTTAATTTTTAAAATAATTATAACATAACTCTTATTAGTGATTTTTGACTTAATTTGCATATGGTTATCATTAGTCTTCATTTCATACTTTG
The DNA here is from genome assembly GCF_016433145.1 of Gracilinanus agilis. Taxonomy (NCBI): domain Eukaryota; kingdom Metazoa; phylum Chordata; class Mammalia; order Didelphimorphia; family Didelphidae; genus Gracilinanus; species Gracilinanus agilis. Next base: position 456,656,410 of record NC_058130.1, on the reverse strand, counting down.
AAAGCTGTTTGTAATATTTTTTGAACTCTTATCAACTGGAGAATGGATCTTTGTTTCATGTCTTTGTGCACAGTTGTACATATATTTGTGTGTGTGTATACAAAATATTTTCATAAATCTTGAAGCAGTTAGGGACTACAGTGAATAGAAGAGGTGGATAGAGGAAAGAAGGAAACTACTCCACAATCTTTCTGATCAAATATGATCAGATCCACAAGCCCAGTGAGGAAACACTTGTCAGTGTCATAACCATTGTGTAGGCAAATAGACTGAAATTTAGAAAAGATAAGTGATTGGCCTGTGATTCCATAGCTAGTATCAGAAATATGATTAAAAGCAATGTCTCTTCTGATGTTTGTCTTTAGTGCTCTTTGCTATTGTGGTGCAGAGAGGGGGCATAACTGCTTTGCAGAATTCTTCTGTCAGTTAAGGAGGGTTTTAGAATCTTGGGGAAAAGGGCAGTTGGTCCTGGGAACTCGTGGAGAGAATCAGGGTCCATCTGAGCTCCTTCTTTAGATTGAAACCTGGCCTATATTTTGCAGCTTTTCTTTTAAAATTGTTAATTTAGCTAATTCCTTTGAATCTCTCTACCCTACCTTATTCCCACCTTCATTTTCCCTACCTGAATGTCTGGGAAGTTTGGAAAGGAGAGTAGATCTGAGAGTTAGTTCAAATCTTTGATAGTTTAGTCAAATAGGGCTTGCCCTTGTTACAAATTTACCTATTGAATCATTGTATCCAGCTTTCCTACCCCTTTTGACTACAAACCCTCTCCAGGCTGAAGTAGGCTGGTTCTTACTGAGTCTCACGTTCCTGCCTCCCTTCCCTCACCTGAAGCTTTCTCTAAGCGGCTGTTAGGGCTACCTTGTATCCTCTACCCATTCCCAATCTACCCTAGAAGACAATAAACCCCCTTGGTCTTTAATTAATACCCTTTGGCTACTTCATTAGTTGATTAGTTAGAGAGGGAGGAGGAGAGAGAGAATAACATTCTCTCTGGAGTTTGAGGGAAGCTGAAGGTATCCATTTGGGAGGAAGTGTAACTTCAATACTTCCTTCTTGTCCCTTCCTATGAAACTGACTAGAAGCTTCAAGTCAGTTTCAAGCCATTCTTGGCTGGCTCTAACCTTGCTCTGTAAAATGTTTCTTTTCCTCCAAGGGCTCAGTCTGTTTCCCTTCAGTGTTTTGTCTCTAACCTGGGTCCCAGTCTGTATTTCCCTGCTGTTGTTGCCTGCCTTAGGTTAACTCATCCTCTCCCTTGAAACTCTTGGTATCTCAGTGTTTATATTCCCTAAACTCAGACATTCCCTTATTTCTCCTACCACCTCAACTACCAACCTTCATCATTGTACCTTCCTCATCCACTATATTGTCTTAGGGATTCACAAACCCCATCCACAGGGCCTATCCTCAATTTCAACCATACTTCTGCCTCAATTCAATACCTATAGCCTAATTCCCTTATTACCTCCCTGTAATATTCCCTTATTACATCCTGAAATTCGCTTATTACACTATTCACTTTGTGAATGACAACTGTGGTAGAGTGCACATGATTCTTAGAAATGGTTTACAACTAATTATACCCAGACCTGAGGTATGAAAGTAAAAGTTAATTTTGGTATTCATGTCATATTTGCAAATTGATTTAATAGTCTGGTAATCCCATAATCACAGTTAATTTCATTGAAGAGCAGTTCTTCATTAAAAAAAAATAAACCTGAATTTGATTTGTATGTTGATTTTCCATTACTTTGTAATCACTGATATTTGTTGTTCAATAAATGCCTTTTTCTATCAGAAACATGTCATGAAATGAAGTATTTGGGAGTTGAATCTCTAATATCACAAATAATTTTATTTAACTAATATGCTTAACATTTTAGTTATGTGTGAAATGAATTTTGATATGAATATGAGATCAAGTATGAACAACATTATCAACTTTTAAATCTTTTTTTTCTTTAATTCTATGGGTTTCTTTCTTTGAAGAAAACTCCCCTTGAAATTTCGTTTAATCCAATGCACACACGCGCGCACACACACACTCTCTCTCTCACAAAGGAATTCCATTCAAAATAATCTGAATCACTGGGCTTCAATGAAGATAATGCATATACTTACAGCATGAAATGATCAGGAATTTTATTTATAAAATCTCATCTATATTTCTACTCTAATCAATTGCAGTTTCTTTTGATCTCTATATATGAATTTGAATGAGCCTTGGGAGAAAATCATAGCAATAGTGTTCTTATTTCATGTGTAAATAAAGATAGCATCAACTGAAAAGAGAAAAAAATATTTTTGATTATTGTGAAATGATGTGTGAAAGTATTTGGTGAAAAAATAGGTGTCTAGAGGACTTTAAAATTGAAAATATATTTACACAAATAGAACTCAGTGGTCCAGTTTTACTATTTTACAATATGCAACCATGGATAAATTACAAATTTAAAAGATACCCTTTTGTAAATTTAATTAACATGTTCATTTTATTAACATACAATATGGTTACAAGAAGCATTAACTTACTAAAAAGCATTCTAAAATGCTTCATGTTTTGCGTTTGTTAAAATTCAATTGTTTTACATTCCAGTTGAGTTTGTACAAAAATAATACAATAAAAAAAGGAAATTCTTATGACAATAGCCTGGGTGGAACTTCCATTTTGTATATTTTAGATATAAATGTCCTGAATGAGTTCACTTAGCTTTGGTACTAAATACCTGCTAGAAGCAGATCTTGACAGATGAATATAACTTCTTCTCCTGAACTTTAAAAAAGAAAAGTGGAGTTTTCCTGTCACATGCAATTGTCTTTATTTGTATTCCCCTCCTATGACTGAACTGGAGATGACACCATTATAAAAGTCCATAGACAACTTGGATACTATTTTGTCTGACACATTGAATTCCTGAATTTTTTTATTTTATTATTTTTCTTTTTATTTGCAATAAGATATTTGAATTTTTTTCTTTCTTATTTTTTTGTAATTGAAGTACATAGAATCAGTGTTTGATTTTGAAGCATAAGTCTAAAATATCTATTACCCCTAATACCTATGCATACCCCAAAACGTTAGACTATGGAAACTTGCAATTGATTGTTAAGTATTGTAAGAAATGTAGGGAAACTCGTGGGATATTGATATAAATGACTAGCCAGGTGGTTTGGGTGAGCTGACCAGTCTAGACAGAGGGCAAATGGCTACCTTCTGTCCCTGATTGAGTAGAATAGAGGGCAAGAGGATGCAGAAGTCTGCACCAGAACAAGAAACACCACAGGAGTGAAGAATTGATGGTTGGTTAGGAGATTTTGCTTTACCTAACCCTCCTTGGTGTCCTATCTGAGCAAGCCCCTGCCAGAGAGAGACCAATGGCAGCCGGCCCAGGATTTGGCTTAACCTGGGTCCAAGAGAGCACTCCCTCTGAATAACCCCTTCACCCACCAATCCTCCTTCACTCTTCTTAGTAAATTGATCTGACTGCTTTTCTCTTAAAGGTTGATTAATATTTAATAAATGGATAACAAGCTTGAAGTTGGGAGAGAGAGAGAAGTTATGCGTATCCCTAGCTGGAAACGATGACCAATAGATCAAGCCTTTCCAGACCTCTGCTAAAAGCCTAGGCTTCCCTGAGCCTCTCTGTCTAATGATAGAAACTATAACTGCTGTCCTAAGAGATCTCTGAGAAAGATTATAGTCTTTAGGCTGGCAGGAACAAGAGAGATTGGTCTTCAGGCTGACCCAGTTCCTCTCAGGGTGACCCCTTCAAGATAACTGGCAGTTGATCACTTTTATACAGGTTTCCCTCAGTTCAGAAAGCAGGATGGTTCAGGGCTGATGGTTTCTCTGAGAGATTAGGAATCATGGCTGTGGGAATATCCAGTCTTCCAGAAGTCTCTCTGGGAGTTGATGCTCATTCAGAGTCCAAGACCAAATTCCCCTGTCAAGCTGTTAGGATTTCCCATCTCTCCCTGCCACAGGATTTGAAATGACCTTTGGCCTCTGTCACTGTCCTCCTGCCTTCATGGCTTCTTTGTGTAAATTCTATTCCTTCAGTATTATGGGACTTTTACTAATTGTGTCTGATTTCAGAAGAAGGATTACAAAAGAGCCACTGTATAGTGTCAAGAAGCCCAATGTCAAGGAGACCACCAATCCCTGCTGGATTTAAGAGAATCTGCACCAAGACAGAGGACTTATTTTGAGGTTCAAGGAAGTGGCTATTTGACAACTTCAGACCCAAGACTTCCCCATACCAGATTTCTTACAAGTACCTTAGTTCTGCTCTCATTTTGGCTCTCTTATCCTTGAGATTGAAGGTAAAATCAGACCAGGGAATCATACTTTCCTTTTACCTAAGAATCTAGTCCCCTCTTTTTATAGCATGGCAGTTTTCTGTAATCCTTGCTATGGATTGGTAAGTGCAATATTCCTACATTTATCCTGCAGGCTTGTACGACATAAATCACTTTATTTGGGCCTTGCTAGTGATTCAAGGACCTGTTATGGGTTTATTCTTGTTTACTCATAATTTTTATACACATATGATTTTGATATTTATTTTTCTCAGAATTTAATTTTTTCTCTTGTATTTGGGTTTTTGTTTTTATTTTTATTTTTTTGTTTTCTTTTGACAATTGATTCATATATCCCATAACTCAGCCATGTATACTTGGTCAATTCTGGTGTTGGGCAACACCCTCCTCAGGGGTGATTGTATAATTATCCTGAATTCTAAGGTTTAAAAATCTTTTGGAGAAATTTCAGAAAAAGAAACTTGCCAACACTCTGAATCAAGAAAGTGGATCTTTTGGAGAAGGTGCTATAAGGCTGCCTGTGGAAATCATACACTGCATCAAAAGATCCAGAGTGAACTTTGAGATATAATGAATTGCCTGAAGGAGGTTGAACATATTTATTCTGAATGTAAACTCTTATGCCAAAGGGGAATGCTCCCTAATTGACTTTTTGTCAATCATTGTTTTTGCTTTCTTTCTCTTTTATTTCCCTCTTATACCCAAATTATTATAATTCCCTCTAGGTAAAATGCATAATTCTATACATCTCTAGCAAGATAATCTTTAGAGGTATAAACTGGTTATTTGAAATGTTTCATTTGGGGAGACTAGGCATGTTAATCTCCCAAAACCCTCAATTGGGGAGATTTCAACATGTTCCTCTCCCAATAGAATCACAAGGGGGATTTTGGGACAGGAATTCCTTCCCTTGTTATGTTGCTTTGTTTTGATGCAATTAATCAGGGAACTGGAGGTCATTTACCTTTGAGATGTACAAGGATAGACTAGTCCTCAGAGAAAAGAAGTTGAAACCAATGAGATGAAAAACAAATCCTATAGGCACTGCCCCCCTTGGTGATGCCAGGCAAATTAAAGAATTATCATTGCTTCCTGAGATGTGACATGGGAGAGCTAGAGGGTGGAGAAAACTGATTATAAGGGGGGACCCAGCCGTAAGTGAGGGTCTTCTGGCTACAGTTTGGAACCGGAAGGAGCCCCTATTGGTGGTGAGCTTCATTCCATCAAATAGCATATAGGGCATTAAGCCAATCAACCCTTTACCTCTTTCCTACATTTCCCTCTCTTTACTATCACTATTTTGATGTAATAAAGCTACTAGCAGCCTCATAATTTAATCCTAACTATTAGAGTACTAAAAGCCTGCTAGAAACAGATCTTGACAGATGAACATAATTTCTCCTGAACTTTAAAAAAAGAAAAGTGGAGTTTTCCTGTAGATAATACAGAAGTACTGATAAATGGAGTAGCTATGACCTTTTTTTTGGCACAAGTCTGGTTTCCAGGTAAACAGGTATTAAAGGGATGGAAATGGTACTTGATGAGACTGAATTGTCAGCATTAGGGAGGTCTCAGAACAGAACTGCAAAGTCATAATGAAGGAAGGAAGGAGATAGAAAAGAGGGAGATGGAGGAAGAGACCAAGAAGGAGAGAGAAAGAGAAGAAAATTAGGTACCTGCAGAGAATATTCAAAAAGGCTATAAGATTGGAGAAAAACCTTCTAAGTTAATAGTGTCAAATGTTCTGTCCCTACAAGGTTTGTCAGTCAAATAAAGACCTTATGGAGCCTGGGTTTTTATTAGCCAGAGAAGATCTGTCAATATTGTTTATAACAGGATCTAGTCATTTTTGCTGCCTTTTAAATCAAGAGAATAATAATTGACAATTCAGTCTATGCTTCCTGGCTCATTTATTATTCTGTTTTGGTTTTTTAAAAACAATTATGGCATGTTTCTTACCACGTTCACTCCTATTGAATTTCCTGGTCAAGGATACATTTCCAGGATAAAGAAAATCTAGAGGAAAAGTCAAAATTTACTATGGACAAAGAACTAAGTCTTCAAGTTTAACTCTTTTTCCTTTTCAGATAAAAGGGATTTTATTGCCTATTTGTGGGATGGGGGTGGGGTGTCTTGGTATTATTAAATTTATAGAAAACAAGAGGATTCTTAAGATGAATATTTGGTCTTATGCCTCTTAAAATCACCTAATTAATTAAATATCAATTGGTAAAAAGCAAGGAGTTCATGATTTCTCATATTTCAGAGTTGATATAGTGATGGATAACAATGAAGGAGGAATGCTGGCTTTGAATATAGGCTTGTTTAGCCAGCCATAGCAGGCATTGATGAAATCCATGCATGTTAACTACCTAGGTAGAAGTGAAAGTGACATTTCATTTGAATTATTAACTTCATAAACACTTTAAGCCAAATGGTGAATATACAATTTAAAATGAATTTATTCTTCCCACTCAAACTTGATATTTTGCTTACTTGATTGTAAATTGCTCTGAACTATTTTTTTGATACCCTTTGGAGATATTAGTTTTGCTTTGTATCTGAAAATGAATTTAGAGGCCTTTTAATTCAGAATAAGTCAATATATTTGTAAAGAAAGATTATTTTCCTAGATTAAATCAAACTTATTATATTGGCACACAATCCATGTCAGTTCTTCAGCACCCATAGGTATAAAAATCAAAGGTATGTATTAATGTAAAAAACTTCATTGATGGGGGCAGCTGAGTAGCTCAGTGGATTGAGAGCCAGGCCTAGAGACAGGAGGTCCTAGGTTCAAATCCAGCCTCAGACACTTCCCAGCTGTGTGACCCTGGGCAAGTCACTTGACCCCCATTGCCTACCCTTATCACTCTTCCACCTATAAGTCAATACACAGAAGTTAAGGGTTTAAAAATTTAAAAAAAAAAAAAAAGAAAAAAAAAAAAAAACTTCATTGACTGGTTAACCTTAGAAATCTCCTGATCCAGTCCTTTCATTTTTTAATTGTGGAAATCGAATTTCAAGGTAGAATGGTTTGTTGAACTTTGTTTGGATAGATGGTAAGGGGCAGAGCCGAATTTGAAATCAAATTCTCTATTTCAATAATTAGAGCTCCTTCTACTACTTCATACTGAATTTTAAAAAAAATAATTAATTAATTTGTTTGTTACATGAAAATTCCCTGTTAACTCCATTCTTCCCTTCCCTCCTCACATTAGGAAAGGCATCATTTGATATATATAAAACCATATCTTTATCAGTTTTTTCTCTGGAAACAGGCATATACAAGTGATTCTTAAAACAGTATTTCTTTTACTATAATTAATGTTCATTTGAATTTGCTTGTTTTGCACTTCATAATTTTCTTTTAAGTCTTTTCATGGTTTTAAAAAATTAACCTGCTTGTAAATTTTTATGATGTAGTTATATTCTGTAAGTTTGGGAAAGATATTTTTTACAAAAACACCGAACACAGTGTTTATTGCCCAGTGGCTGATAAATTCTTATCTTGGTTTTCTATTCATTTAATCTTTCAAAAGATGTTATAAATAATGAGTAGAAATAAATAGAACCTTAATAATAAATGCAACTGGCATGTAAGACATTATGAGGATGAAGTTTTTTTTGTTGTATTTTTTTTTTGCCTATCAACCATCTTGTAATCATTTTCTTCCCCCTTTTATATGAGAAAGCTGAGGTTCAAAGAGGTTCAGTGATTTTCCCATATTTACAAAACTCCTAAATGCCAGCAGCAAAATTTGAACTCTTGTCTCCTTGCCTTGAAAGTGGGCCCTGTATGCTTCATTGGCTCTGGTGGAAGCACTGTTTACTGAAAAAAAATGACCCAAACCTTTGGAAAAAAATGACCGTGTCATTTTAGAATTCCCAATTCTGGATTTCTAATAGATGACTAAAGGGATATTAGACAGAGTATATCATGCATTCTATTTTTTAAATATATTGGAGAATTTCAGGAAAAAATTAGTACCATGTCTGAAAAATCTGAAAGCTAACTAAAATGAATGTTTGAAACCCCAATACTGAAGGAAAGAGAAAAGAATTTTTTAAAAAACTGCAAAAAATTAGGTAAGACAAGGTTATACTTGTGGTAAGAACTTTTAAGAATAGAGTGTAACAAAGCTAAAGTTCAAAAGGAACCTGAAAAACAAATGCTAAGGCAAATCCAAAGAAATATTTAAAGCTGTGTTTCACCAGTAAGAATAGTAAGGATATGATATGCCCATTGCCCAATGCAGTATACTATGAATAAATTGCAGAGATAATGAAATGACTCAATTGTTATTTTCCTTTTGTCTTGTCTATCAGTTAGAAATCTTTTCAAATCAGAAGTGTAGAACAAACATGGACGAAAAAGAAATGAAATAAAAGAGAATGAGAATGAGAATTACTTTTTACACTAAATGAAAAGAGTCTATAGACCTACTTAAATCCTGAAAAATTCCTGTCTTCTGGAATAGTTCTGTCAATCAATAATCTTTGGCAAATAATGGAGAGATGCAACTTCCATGCAGTACTCAGTTCTATCCCAGGGGAGAACAAAGCAAGTACAATTCCGACATAAAAGCCTTCTTGAGAAAGTTATCATCTCTCACCCCCGCATCTAAGATCATGGCTGTGATGGTCTTATTAAATTATGGGATTAACTTTTTTATTTGATAACATATTTAACTGTATTTGATTATTAAATATGTTAGGTGCCCAAAACAAAGCCTCCTTATCTTCTCTCCTCTGGGACAACAGTCCCATTTCCTTCAAATGATCTACATATGGCAAGAACCCTGGAACCTTTTGCCTACCTTACTGTTCGTTTTCTGGATGCTTTCTGGATTATCAATGTCCCGGGCATCTAGACCAGGACATAATATTCCAGATATAGTCTGACCAGGTCATATGATAGAGGGACTATCATATCATTTCCAGAAGCACTACCTTCATAATGCAGTTCAGGGTTTCATTGAGTTCATTGATGTTGCTCTTGTGATTGATTCTATTTGCCACATCATACGACAGACTTATATTGTGGATGTAGCCCCCAAAACCCTTGGATCTTTTTTTTACCTCCAGATAAACTGCTGTCTAGCTATGCTTCCTCTATCCTGTATTTTGAAGTTGATTTATGAATGTTGGTATAATTCTTTACATTTATCCCTATAGGACTTCATCTTGTTAGATTAAGCCCAATATCTTAGCCTGTCAAGATAATTTTAATTCCTATCACTTTAAGTTTGCTCTCCCTCACAGTTTGTGTCATCTCTATGTTTTAAACTTAACATGTATAGTTTTGTTGGCAAAAATTGTTATTGATAAAAAAAATACTGAAAAAAATCACAACCACCATAGATTCATAGTCTATACCAGTGATGGACAAACTACAGATGTGGCTCGCTGAAATGTTTTATAGGGCTGTGCAACATTATTTCTAATCTGATTAATACAATGAGTAGAATACAATACAATGAAACTTCCAAAGAGTTGCCTTAGAAACAGACTGACAGATGAGCATTTCCTTTCCTTTGGCCCCCTCTAAAAAGTTTTCCCATCACTGGTCTATACTACTGGACATATTCCAAGTTAATGAAGAACTATTAATTCTTTTTGTCTAGGCATTCCATGGCATTCAATTCCAGCTAGCTTTATTATTGTGTGTGGTGCATCTCACCATTTTTTCCACAATGATGCAATAAGACACATGATCATATCTAGGATAATTATATCTACAGCTTACTGGTTTGGAACCTGAGTTCAAATACTTGTTCAAGGGACTTACTAAGTCTGTGACCTTGAGGAAGTACTAACTTTACTGTTCCTCAGTTTCCTTAACAGCAAAATGGAAAATGGGGTGGAATAAGTGATCTCTGAAGCCCATTCCAGATCTAATTCCTAAAACCCCATTGACGTGCTCTTGAGTTCTATTTTTAACTCTGTCATGTTTAGTATTTTATCAATGACTTAGATGAAGGTAGAAAACATATGGGAATTAAAATAAAATCTTCACATAGGCTTGAGACTTCATTTACACAAGTGAATGATAGGTAAGACCTGGCTTTAAAAACTGAAATGAAAACTATCTAACAACTTTTGTTAAGTACAAGGTTGCCTATGCAGACTTCAACTCCTTTCTAAGAATAGGATCCAAATCTTCTAAAAGATGCATTACTTGACAGAGAAATGTGATTCATACATACTTTGTTAGACCATGATTTTTGCTTTGGACTTCAGCTCCATCCTATATTTTAACCTTTCTGATATGAAGCCTTATAAAAAGGGCAAAAGCATAATGGAGACATGATGATTTTCTTCAATACGTGAAGGACTGTTATGTAGAGTAGGGTTTAAACCTTTTAGCTAGAGAATATGTCTAGGATTAATGGATAGCAGTTATAAGAAGTTATATTTTAGTTCCATATGAGGTGAGAAAAAAGAATAGAGTTCTTGATAAAGGATAATTAATGTCTAATAATAGCTAACATTTTTATTGTTTATAGTGTCAGACACTAGAGCTTTACATTATTACATCATTCAGTCTTCATCACAATTGTAGGAGGTGGGTTCTATTATTATTCCCATTTTGCAGATGAGTAAATTCAGGCAAACAGAGGTTATGTGGCTTTTTCCTACATTCATACAGTTAGAAAGTATCTGAGACCAAATCTGGTCTCTCAATCTACTGTTCCTCTTAGCTGGCTAAATAGTGATTCCTTGTCACTGACTCAATGTTCAGGAAAGAGATTGAGTAACTATCATTTTGGAAGATGTAGAAGATTTTTCAAACATTTAAAATAAGTTATTCCCTTAACTTATTAGGTACCCTCAAAATATATGTTTCTTTGTTTCTTTAGATTGCTAGGAAATATTTTTACCATTCTTATTGCTTTTATTAGTATGTAAAAATGATTATTTTAATAAATTCTTAATATATGATTTTGTTATTTGAATTTAATTACCTTTTAAATGATTACAAATATTTTTTGGAACACAGCTTTCAGGAACTTATCAAATATGATAATATTTAGAATAGCAAGTCTTATTTGATTAAAATATTTTCCCTAAAATTAATTTTAAAGTAATATTATATATCCTTAATAAAGCTTTATATTTTTTTTGTATTTTGGAGAGTCATTGTTATATATTTTCTATATGTGCATATATATGCAGATACACATACTTTCAATTGTTGATATCAAAAGAGTTTGAGGGGAGATTTAACTGTGTATTATTAGATTACGTGATACAATCTGTTCATTTCCTCCACATCATAATATAACATTAGCACCTTAATTCCTGAAGCATAAGTGCATATTTATTTAAAGTCCCATATTATGGAGTCTAGTATTTGAAAAGTAACTTTGATTTTTACCAAGATCAAACCAGATAAATGACAGTTTGGGATAGTTTATTTGTCACATGTAAGGGTTTTTTATTTTGTTTTATTGAGGGGCGATTATTAATTAAAGAAGCTGATTATACAATGCTCTAAGCCAGTGATTCCCAAACTTTTTTGGCTTACTGCCCTCTTTCCAGAAAAAAAATATTACTTAGTGCCCCATGTCACATACTATCACCGCTCCCTTACAGTTATTCACCACCCCCAAATGCACCTGTGGCCAACACTGCCTTCCCTTCCCCCATCACTGCAGCACCCATCAGGGGCAGTGGCACCTACTTTGGGAATCACTGCTCTAAGCCCAAATACTTCTGTGAAGTATGACAAATTGGAACAATATCCTCATCATTTTGTTGTTCCTGTGCTTTATTTGGTTATATGGGAAACATTCCAAGAAGTAGGAGGAGGGGAAGCCCCTCGATCTATATTAAAAACACAAACAAAATGAGAAAAAACAAAAACAAGCACACATTACCAAAAAAAAAAAATGTGTCATTCAAAGATGAATGATCCTATCCTGCCCCACTCTCCAACCTCCATCTCCCAAAGGAGAGGTTGCTTCAGGTCTATCCACCCTCCTCAGAGTGCCCTTGATATTACAGGATCCCTGTGCCTGAGCCTTAGCCTAGAGCAGACACATAATGGGATTAGCTGGTAAGTGAAATTTTATAGAACAAACTCACTGCTTAAAGTACTTCAATAGCAAAAAATCCATGGATGAGATCAGAGATAGGATTGTTTTATGTAAAATTCCTCTGAGTAGGGACATGTTATAGCACTTCTCCCAGGAGCCATTAATGTGTTTCTCCTTCCCCCCCCCCCCCCAGTCAATAAACAAGTACTTATTAAGTACCTAACTTTGTTCCAGGCAGAGTACTTCTCCCTGGGGATACAAAGATAACAGTGAAATAATCTTTGTCTCCATCTAGCTTAAATTCTCTTGGGAGAAATAATAAGTACACATATAAAAATGTACAAAATATTTGTAAAATAAATGTAAATTAATTTTAGAATGAAATACTGACAGGAGGGGAATTGGCCTCATGCAGAAGGTAGATTTCCAACTAAGCTTTGTAGGATACTAGAGCACTGTAAGTGTAGGGAGTGGCTAGTTGTAGATTTTAAAATTAATATCCAATATTCTAAGTATTATATTTTAAAAGTTTTATTAATAATAAGTAACATAAAAAAAACTAGCTAACTCAGCCCAGTCGCAAAAGAAGAGAGAGGGAGGGAGGAGCTTACAGAACTATCTAAACAGTAAGTTAAAGATGCATGTAAAAGGGAAGAAGGAATTTTGGGATTGGAAAAGAAATCTGGGAAATGGAGCCAAAGGGTTCAAGATTCTAATTAATACATTGAACAGAGGCATCCAGGTGGCTCAGTGGTTAAGAGTACCAGGCCTAGAGTCAGAAAGACTCATCTTCCAAAGGTCAAATCTGTCTTCAGACACATTCTTGTGTGATCCTGGACAAGTCATTTAACCCTCTTCTGCCTCAGTTTCCTCATCTATAAAGTGAGCCGGAAATAGAAATGGCAAATTAGAATCTTTACCAAAAAAATAAAAATAGTCATGAAGAGTCAGATATGACTGAAAATAACAATAACAACAGTTCAAAAAGGGCAGCTGGGTGGCTCAGTGGAAAGAGAGCCAGGGATAGAGTAGGGAAGACCTGGTTCAATTGGGACCTCAGATACTTCCTAGCTATGTGATCTTGGGGAAGTCGCTTAACCCCCATTGCCTACCACTCTGCTGCTTTGGAACCAATACCCAGTATTGAATCTAAAAGGAAGATGATATTCAACAACAGTATAAAGGCAATGAGATGGGAAATTATAGTGTCACAGAAGCCATTGAGTAAAACAGCCAATTTTCGTGGACTAAAGAGAGGATGAAAGTAGGTTGGAACCAGGTTGTAAAGCACTTTAAATATGGACTCACTGCCACTCCCTCTCAACTTCCCCCTGCCTCACAGTACCTTTTTCCCTCTGAAAATGCATGCAACATCTTATGCAGGAAGGCTTTTCTAATTCCAGGCTAATATTCTCCCTCTTAAACTACTTTGTATTTAATCACATTTTATGCATTTGTATTTAGTCACTGTATCTGTATGTCTGTGCGTATAGAATTATTATTATATATTACATGTATAAAGCATATTATATTAGGTACATATATAATTATTTGTTACATATATTACTTATAAATAGTATTCCATATTAGAATGTTAGTTCCTCCTAATAAGTAGAATTTTAAAAAATTCTATATAAATATAAATCTTTCTATATAAATATAAATATAAAATATAAATATAAATCTTTCACAGATATCAAAGTATATGTAGGTGCTTAATGAATATCTGTTGATTGATTGGCAGATTCCGGGTAATTGTTTTTAAAAAAATAGCTGACTGGGATCTTGTAGGAGGTCTGCTACCAGAATAATTCACAACCCCTGTTTGGTGCTCATCATTTTCATAGCAAGGCGATTGAGACTATTCCAGAAGAAAGAGATTGAAAGATCTAAGACCTAAACCTAGGAGACTAAGATGAAAAGCAGAAATTTCTTCAGAAGTTGAGGCCTCTTTTTAGCAACTCTATAGAACACCAAACAGAACCTGATTATACTATATATGTATAGGAGGGGAAGAATCTGATTGACACATAAAGGTGTAATCTAGAAACCAAGGCTGCAGAGATGAGTAAACAGAAGAAAATGTTAAACCCAATATATTAAATGAGAGAAGACCCAGAACTATAGAGTAACAAATCAATAAAGTAAAATTTGACCATAGGAAGGATTACTTGAAAGGAAGGGTAGAAGAGATACTCTACATTATGCTAAAATTAAAACTAGAGAGCAAAGAATATCAGGGACAAATAATAGCCTGTAATTGATTGAAAATTATGAGTATACCAACTCTATCAATTAAAAATATTAAATACAAAATCAAAAGATTAAAAAAAAACAAAAAAAAAGAAAACTTAAGGCACATATACAATTTTTAAAATGATCTGATAGTCAGGTAAAAGTGTGTAATCTAAAAATCCCTCGACTACTTAAAAATTATGATTTTTTAAAATTTGACATGTATGACTATGGCCTCCAGAGAAACTATGAAATGAAGGCTTTAAGTGTATAAACTTACAAGTGAAAATATATAGACTTGGAATTTTAATCATTTTGATTTTGTATTTCCTATTTTTTAATGTATAGATTCACTTGGTCATCAGTATAATGGTATCTCAGAGAGGAAGTTCAATCAATGTATACAGATCAGTATCCATGCTTTTTGTAACATTAGAGAATTGACTATGACACTAATTAAAGAGACTTGCTTAGGATCCCACAAGCTATCAAAAAACAAAACTTGAACTCAAGTTTTCTTGACCATGAAGAGGACTTTCTATCTACTGTTCCTCTCTACATCTCATATCAAAACACCACAATTCAAAAGAGAACCAGAAAACTTCCATGGAGCATAATGTAATTATAGAATTCATTATAAATGGGTAAACATAGTAACTACATTTTCTAGCTAATAGTTATATTCACAGAATTCATGGCTCTCATTCTGTATTAGGAATTGTAAAATAAGCATTTGGTTATTTTTAGCAATAATATGCTAAAGGAACATAGTTGAATAGGAAAAAAAAATTAACCATGAAATGAGTGAGAAAACCTGAGTTCTATATCCTGCACTGTCTTTTGTAATTTGTGTGATATTGGGCAAATCATTTCCATTTTTAAAGAATGTTTCCTTATGTGTAAAATAAGGGGGTTGGTCTGGTCAAGGATTTTTAACCTATTTTTAGAGGGGTAGGAGAATGAACCCCTGTGGCAGTATTGTGAAACTTACCATCCTTTTTTCAGAATATAGGTTGCCTATATTAACAACTGAAGGATATGCTAAATTTCCATAAGAAGATGACAAAATTTAAGATTTTTTTTTATCTTAAATTCTCAGATCCCCAGAAATCTATCCTTGGACCGCACATGGAGCTTCGTATGTCCTAACAATCCTTCTTTTAAATTATCTCAAAGGACCTTTCTACTGTCTGATCTTATCATTCTTTGTTTCTGAAAGAATATCTTGAGAAGACCTAGATTCAAATACCATCTCAAAAACTGTGTAATATTTTACAAGTCATTTTCTCTGCCTGGGCCTTAGTTTTCTCATTTTAAAAAATGGAAGTAATAATAGCACCTATTGACTCTGTTTTATTAAGTTTCCTCTGTTCAAAAATTATGATTGATGATTCTATCTAAAATTATTTATATCATTAATTTATGATGTCTATTCAGTCTGGTTGATGAATTATTTGAGGCTGTACATGATGACAATTGTCTACCATCTCTCCTAACTCAAAACTTTGGAAATGGCAGCACAGTGTAATAGAAGGAAAACTGAGCTTGGATTCCTTTGCCTGAGTTTGAATCTTGTCTCTGCCATGTGCTTATAATCTCAGTAAGCCACTCATTGCATCTCACCTCCTCACTTCTGAAATCTGGTAACTGAAAATATAGTATTTGGGAATGGGGAAATATGTAGGGAATGAAAGAGAGACACACTAGTATAGCTGGGGTACAAGTAGCCCACAGCTGACTGGGAGAGGTAACAATCTAACACACTTAGCTGTGGAAACAAACAGTAACTGAAACCATCACAGCCAGGGAAACAGTTTAAATATCAGTGGGTTCTTGAAGACTGGGAAGGAGACTACAATGAAGTTTTTTTTTAAAAAAAGCATTGTTTAATGTTTAACAAGGGCAGATAGGAAGATATGAGGATCACTGACACCTTAAATCTATGACCAACTGTCATGGAACGATGACGGGGAAAAATGGCTACTCTACTCTATCTATAAGCAGCCAGCTTAGGCAGGGCTGACAAGGCAAGGGAAAATTGGGAATATCATGAAGCACTTCACAGGATGTTATCACAATAAAATCAGGTCACAGTAACACTTCAGGAAAACTACAAGTTAATCCAAAAAGGCTAGGGATTATAAGGTTTTCTGGAGTTGTCCACAAGCACCCAATTTAACCTAGATCTTGATTGAAGAGTCCCTCAGTGTATTAAAGATTAGCTCTTCTTTCCAAGATCCCAAATATTCCACAGGCTAGCTGAACAGTAGCCACAGCATCCAACACTACTCCTCAATCCTCCATGGCAAAACTGTCCTCTCATAAGTCTCTGTGGACAAGCCTCTCCTAATATTCTGAGTTTAGAATGTTCTCAGCTTCAGCCAGCTTTTGCTTGGTCTGCCTTTTTACTCACTATAATAAGTCTTATCTATGAATTTCCTATAACACATCTAAAATAAAATTGTTTCGATTTAGAAGATGAACTCAGAAATTCCTTCCAGTTCTTGATTTATGATTCTATTGCTATGATCCTGGTATATCACAAACCAAATAATAAGTCAAAATTAGTCACAAATTATTATTGACCCCCTGAGAATGTTTTCTTTTTAGAAATTAAAAAGCTTTGCATCTTTCATGAAAGAGGTAAAAACTAAGTGGTATAAATAATTCTCTGTTGTACCAATGATTTAACTAACATCCTTGAATCATTATTGGAAAACCTGGATGTCTAAATTCATTTTTAATGTCTAGGTTCTTTTTCTTTAATGAAAATTTATTTAAATAAAAAATATATAATCATATTTTAGTGGACATTGTTTTTATCTATTAATAAACAGCTTTTGTTGTTTTATTCTATCTGTTAACTTGGCAAGATAATGCTAAGTCAGTGTATTTTTTTAAAATGAGTGACATATATTTAAGTTCTGGTGCAGAAGAAAATGTTCCTTACTGTAAATTACTCTCTTGAGCATATAAAATAATAGAAATTCTTTTAAACCATTAAACTAAGAATGAAATTTTATGAGCAGTACTAAGCATGTATCTTTGCCAAATATCATATGCTACCATGTGAAGGGAGAAAATACACATTATGTTGCTAACATGCAGAAGCAATTAATTTCCTTTCCAGTATTCCTCCTTGTTGCTTTAGAATTATTTAAGGTTGATAGTATTCTTGCTCATTACCTTTTCTTACTTCCAATAATGAAAACCTCCTTTTCTTCCCCAATGTCAGGATTTCTGCATATATTTTTGTACCTATTTTAAAATAGTTAAATTACTTAGTCACAAAGCATGAGGACTGCTAAAAAGTACTTAAAATGTAAACTACATATCATGTTAGGGTTTTAATACATTCTTGAATATTTTTTATATCTGGAAGATCTTTTTTTTTCTTTATAAGGAAGAGAATCAATTTTGACTTTGGCAAATTAGGAAAAAGCTTCTGGTTAAAACGTCAATGATAATAAATGAGCAGGTCTAGGTCTCCTTTGGCTATAGATCAAGGTAGAGTTTAAAGCACTGGGATGGACTTGATCCCATATTGAATGTGATTATAGTAAATGATTAGATTTTTTTCCTGCCACCAGTCCTAGATGAACATACTTGCCTTGTTGAAGAATATCACTATTGGTTGAATCAATTCTCCTAGGAAAACTGGCAAAAGTTGTAATGAATATTTTTAGATCTGTAGCCTTATGTATAACTTTGAAGATTTCCAATAAAAATATAAAAGAAAATAAATACATAACATAGAATAAGTTAAAGGATACCAATTGCAGCTTTACAAGTAGGAAGAGTTGATAATGTAGATATTGCAACTTGGGAAAAAACAAGGGAAAGACATTCTTCCCTTCTCTTAATTTATTTCTTATCCATTTGTATAAATGAATGAAATTCCACCATTAAAATTATCCCTATATTAAGACATTGTATGCAAACTCAAAATTCAAATATTCCCTGATTGGTTACATATTAGGACAATACAAATCATTAAATATTTACAATTATTATCAGATTATTATATTAGAGTTGGTAAGCTAATGTGGGAATAGAACTCAAGACAAATAAGTTTTAATGAGAAATGCAAAGTTTTCCTAAAGGCTTGGGAAGAGTATTTTAGTGGGAGCATTGGGCATTTGGTGGAGACAAGGCACTCTTGGGGTAGGGAAAAGGGAACTAGAAGGTATACTGAAGGGAAACTTTACATGATGTTTGCCTTTGTCTATGATTAAATCTTCATTGTTCTATCTGTGTATGTGTACTATGAAACAAACTAATAATAATAGCAGCAATAGCAAACATTGGATCACACTTTAAGTTGTGCAAAACACCTTGGAAATATATCATTTGATCCTCACACCAAATGGGACAATGGAAGTTCCTATTATTATCCCAATTTTACATATTAGAAAACTGCAATGGTTAGAAGTTAGGTGGTTTGCCCAGTCACATAATGAATAAGTGCTTGAGGCTGGATTTGAACTCAGTTCTTCCTGACTGCAGAAGTAAAGCTCTGTCTACCCTACTACTGAACTGAATTAGACAATTTAATGAAATATTAAGTGACCATCGTGTGTGTGCCAGACACTGTATAGGCAGCATGTACATGTGACAACCTCAGTTTTCTAAATTTTCATGATTAACTTTGCAAAATGATTATCAAACTATTATGAAATTGCAATTTAAAACTCATTTTTATTAAATTAGAAGTGACAGTGGACTACTTATCAATGAATATGACTTCTAAGTATAAATCAATCAACAATCATCATTCATGAAAATTGTTAAATTTTTTATTTGATTTCAAAGCACAAACAATATGTTTTGTTTGTGTCCTGGGGATTTGGCTTTGATTCTCCAATGGAGCTTTTGTCAAGGTAGTCTATTGACCTTTCCTCTCCCAACACTGAAGGCTGCAAGTTGGGTGACAGTGTAATTTGGCCTGATGTGACACCAATTAGTGATTTCTATTGTAGTAAATTTCTCATGTCAACTAAAGAAATTATTTTTACAGGATTTTTGAGTCCTTTTAAAGAGTGAAGTTCTTCTTAATGAAATGAGAAATATCCTCTGTGAAATGGAGTGATTACTGAGGAGCAGCTTGTTTTATCTGTAAGCTTTCTCCTATTACTGTTTTCATGGTAATGATTAAGTGGGCCACAGTTTGAAAAAGGTTTCTTAGAATGTACTTTCCTTTGCATTATTTTTCTCCTTAGCCTTAGTTGTACAACCTGAATTTACTTTATCCACTTGAAACTATTAATGATAAGGCACAAATATTATTAATAGAATATATCATTCTGATGATTAGATTATAGATTTGACTCTGAAAAGGTTCTTGTAGATCAATTGGTCTGCCCTTTTATTTTACATTTGAGGAAATTAAAATCCAGTGGTTAAATAGAAATCAAGAGAACTCAAACTCAAGTCCAAGATCTGACACCAAATTGAACACTCTTTCCACTATATCACATTCTTCAGACCTTTGAATTCTTAGCATGGTTCATTAATTGTTTATTCAGATTAAATGACTTAGAAGGTCAGAATAAATGTATCAGTGATTCTGGTGTCCTTTTGATGAACCATATCTATACTGCCTTAGGAATCATTTTTCTGTGTACAGGGCAGCATTCTTATTTTGTGAGTGTAAAGACAATATTTTTTAAATATTTGCATCTTATTTTATAATGTACAGGCTATGCTGTGATGTTCACTGAATTAATATAGAATGTGATATATGCATTTTGGAAGACTAAATGCTAGATTTTCTTTGCTGTTTTCCTAGAGCACAATTAAAATTTAAAAATCGGAAGCCTAATAGGAAAATATGAAGGATTATATAGTAGAATAAAATTGTGTTTTCAGAAAGAACATTAGTCATATTAGAAGAAAAATTATTTCCCAAAATAATTTTTATTCTGCATTTTTAGAAATTAAAATGCACCAAGGAAATAACCAGGGATGATATGTTAGATCCATTTGGAATCTGAAAGAAGTGGGCTCAAATCCCGCCTCTGACACACACTATCACCATGGACAAGTTACCTGACTTCCAATTAAGGCAATTCTCCAAGTCTTTAAGTAACAAACCATACTGTGTTCAAGTCAGGACATCATCCAGTGATGTCATTGGTCCACTTCCAAAGAGAAGGATGAACAAACACCAAATGAGTTGTTGGAGGAGGTTCTGAGGGAACATTGTTTACCTTATGTACCTCAGTGACATCAGCTGAGTTCTGGTCAGGCACTCATAAATAAAGAGAAACCTAAAGTATTTGTACAATCCCATTATTATGGAATTGAAAAGTGTCCTCATAGTAATTGACTGTAGTTTAGATCTCTTTGGATAAATAGGCTTCTTTGAAGCCCAGAAAGGTTGTTACTATCTGGAGATAACCCAAAACAGATCTAGATCAGAAGCCAGAACCTTTTACCCCCATTACAATGCCCTTTCTACTACACTGCATACACTGCCTCTAGGTAGTACATTGGACCTGGAGTCAGGATGATCTAAGTTCAAATCCAGCCTCAGACTAGAAATGTAACCTTAGACAAGTCACTTAACCTCCATTTACCCCAGTTTTCTCAACTGTAAAATAGGATAATAATAGCTCCTACCTCTCAGAGTATCTGTCTCATCTCTCTGAAACCCCAAAATGTATGATAACAAATTACTGACTGGGAGAGACCATCAAGTTGGGAAGTTAGTATTTTCTTGCCCAGGAAGTTCCAATAAACTTCCTGTTGTCCTTGGATAATATAACACTCTTTTATTGCCCCCATTCTAGATTTATTTCACTTCATTTTTCCAAACATCCTACCACCAGCAAAACTTGTTCCCCAAACATAGCATACCCTTGTATTGTGGAAAAGTCTTAGAGGGATGTTAGATGTTACAACCCACCTAGGAACTCCCCAGGGCTGGTGAAACCCAAAACCCTTGGCTTATGGAAATAAAGTTTATTTTTAAAAGGGAATAAAGGAAACTGGTAGGTAGGACCCTAGCACTATTCAAACTAACTCCACCCAAATTCTAAGTCTCCTGCTTAAGGAGAGCCTCCGGTTTCTTCTCTGGGCCCTGCTTTCAGCTCCCTGTTCTATCTAAGAAACGCTATCTGACTTCATCTAAACTTACTACCAATAATTAATAAGAAAGAAAGGGAAAAACACTGGGTGTGGTTGCTGTATTAAGTAACCAAAGTTATAAATGGAAAGCTTTGGATTACCTTAACCAATAGGAATTCTGGCAGCTGGACCACTGACAGATGAAACCTGGACTCAGGGAAATTGTTTCCCTCCAAGAAAATCCTCTACCTGGATGCCAAGGACTTCTCCAAGAAATCCTGACCCTCCAGGGAGAATCTCTCAGAGGAAAAACCCTCCTTCAGCTTGATGGGAATTGTAGGCAGAGAGACAAAACCTCCCTCCAGCTTGGTCAGAATCCAAGAAGGAAGTAAAGTTTAGTTTTTTTTCAGTTGTAGATCCACAATTCCTTTCTTACCTAGAAACCTTTCCCAGGTCTTCTCTCAAAATTCCCTTCTTTCAACTAACCCTAGAAAACCAGACTGTCCCTAACTTATACCTCCTGTCCTCACTTTTGCCTCTTTTATAGGCTTTGTTTCTGTCCAGGCTCATGGCAGGTGCTTCATCCTTTATGTCTTGTCTTTCCTGATATCTACTCCTTACCCTCACTTAGGGCTCTCTCCTCTCTTGAAGTTATTTTTTTATTTAATTCACATCTATTTTGCATTTACTTAATAAGGACAATGTGGTTGTTGTTGAGTCGCTTGTAGTCATGTCCAACTCCTTGTGACCCCATTTAGGGTTTTCTTGGAAAAAGTACCAGAAAGATTTGTGATCTCCTTCTCTGGCTTATTTTACAGAAAAGGAAATTGAGGCAATCAGGGGAAAATAACGGCCAGTTTCATACAGCTGCTTGCATAGCACCTGAGGGTTTTCAAAGTGGTTTCCATATTTTGTTTCCTCACTTGGCCCTTTTTTTACAATTTAGAAGACTGGGGCTGTGAAAGCTTAAATGACTTGCCTAGGGTGAAACAGCCAGTAACTATGTAAGGTGTAGTATTTGTATTCAATAGTCGTCCTGATGCCAGGCTCCACATTCTAACAGGGTTTGTCTCTCTCTCTCTCTCTGACTTTGTCTCTGACCGCCCCTCCATCACATACTGCAACATGGAAAATGGCAGGGTGGAATTCATGCAAGATACAGGGTCAAGCCTCACCCAGAATTCCAGGGGACCCACCCCTGGAGAACTCTGGGTGAGGGAACAGTTTGAAAGCAGTTAAACAGTGGATTGGGGGGTGGGATTGAAGGCAAACCACTGAGCAGAACCAAGATGGTTCTTGCCCCAGATGGCCTCCAAAGCAATCCCAAAACCAGGAACAGAAGCAAAGTGACCTGCTCAATTCAACCCCCAACCCAATCCACTGTTTAAATGCTTTCAAACTGTTCCCTCACCCAAAGTTCTGGGGGGGGGATTCCCCTGGAATTCTGGGTGAGGCTTGACCCTGTATCTTGCAGGAATTCCACCCTGCCATTTTCCATGTTTCACCCACACAATTTGCGCCCCTCATGTCCAATTAAGAAAGTTTCTAAAGTAACAACTGATGACTCTTTCCCCTTACTAGAAGTAAAGGTTACTTTCCTGCATGTCTATGCTATAGACCCCACCAATAGGCTTCCTATTTAAGAAATCAGACACAAGGCCATTCAAAACAAAAGATACAACAAATAATAATTACAAGATGACACTTATAAGCTCGGGACACAATCTGTGACCAATGCACGAATTGGCTTTGGGAAAGAGAGGGCACAGGCATATAAGTGCCCTTTTAATGTGCCTTATTTCTTGTATGGACAGCAATTCAAATGGCAGGAATCGAGATCCTTTTTTCCCTGAGAAATATTTTACTGCTGAGTTCCCTCCAGATCCCAACATTCATCAGTGACTGTTCTTGTGAGCCTCCCTGCTTTAATTCTAAATAGGGCTGCTTCTCTGCCCCTTGGGCTCTTCTGGGCTGCTCCCCTTTGCCGTCAAGATCGTGCTCCTCTCAATGAGGAAGGTCAGACACCCCGAACTCCAACAGCCTGCCCTGTGCCTCAGCTCTAGGGAGTGTTTTTTTTTCCTTTCCCAGCAGCAGGAAGAAGGACAATGGCAGCTAATGCTTTTGGTCACCATCTACCAGGAGGCAGTGCAGGGAAAGGAGGTGTTTGGCTTCTGCCCTTCAGCCTCGCGGAGGCTTCTCCTGCAATGTGCTCCTCCTGAGCCCCGCTCCTTCCATTGAGCCTCTCTTCTCTGATCCGGTGATTCACAAAATCTGCGGGGCTGCCACCTGACGCATCCGCCACCTGACACATCCGCCACCTGACGCATCCGCCACCTGACGCTTCCACCTAATGCAGTCACAAAATAGGCTTCAGGTTCAGGGTTGTCTCAGCTCTGACCGCCAGACCACAGGCAAGATCTAGCCGCAAAGTCTGTGCACATTCATGCATTCACACACACGTACACAATGTATACTTGTGTACACAGGTGTAGAATAAATATATGTAAAACATATGTAATATAATATGTAATGTAAATAAATATATAAATACATAGAATAAATACATGCATAAACACACATGCACATATATACCTAAGTGTATAAAATATGGGTTTCTAAGTACACATATACACATATAATATAAAATGCATATATACATGGCTATATCAGCACATGCATACATACACATATTCTCTTTTTTAGGTCATGAACTGTCTTGTGCCTTTTTTAAATTTTATTTCCAGTATTTAGTACAGTGCTCAGCACATATTATGCACTTAAAGTTTATTTACTAGCACAGAGAGTCTTCTCGTGTTTCTTTCCCTCTTTTCCTCTTTCCATTCTCTCCCTCTTTCTTTCTCCCTCTGCTTTTATCCCACCATCACTCCATCTCCTCTCTCTCTCTCTTTCTCTCTATCTCCCTTCCCTTCCATTGTTTCTCTCTCCCTTCCCTTCCACTCTTTCTCTCTCTCTCCCCCTCCCCCTCCTATCTCTTTCTTTCTCTCATTATATATATACATATATATATAATATATATGTATATATCTCTCTACACATATACAGAAAGACACCATAAATGTGTGTGGTTATGTATATATACACACATATATATGCATGTTTATTTTTATTGTGTTTTGGCTTTACATATTTTAAAATCATTCATTTTAGTTTCCTGGCCATATGAGATTTAAAAAAAACATTTTATAACAGTTCTGCACTGTTATCTGCAAACGTGTGTATGTATATATCTATATATCCACTTATATTTCCTTAAATTAGGGTTAATTCAATTTACCCTTTGATATTTTATTATTTATTTAGTAAAATAAATAGGCCATTATTATGTATCTACAATAAATTCAGTACTACAGGTATCTGCAATATTAGTCATGTGAATATCACTACACAAACAATAATCCTGTACCTCTGCAAACTGCTATATATATTTACATATATATATGACTTTGAATTTTTATTTTTTAGAAAAATTTTCCATGGTTACATGATTCATGTTCTTACTCTCCCCTCCACTCCCAACATGCATTTCCACTGGTTTTAGCATGTGTCATCAATCAAGACCTTTTCCCATATTATTGATAGTTGCACTTGGGTAATCATTTAGAGTCGACATCCCAAATCATGTCTACGTCAACCCATGTGTTCAAACAGTTGTGCAAACTGCTTTTGAAATTTGCTTTGGCGAAATTGTTATTTACAATCATTTTACAGTCCTTTTTGACTTCTTGTGTCCCCATTTGGGGTTTTCTTGGCAATGATACTGGATTGGTTTTCCATTCCTTTGTGCAGCTCATTTTATAGCTGGGGAAACCAAGGTAAACAGGAAACCAAGGTAAACAGGACTATATGCAGTTAGTAAGTGACTGAGGCTGGATTTGAACTCAGGAAGATTATTCTTTTTTGGCACTCTGATCCACAGTGCCACCTAACTCCCCTTATGGCAATCCCACGATTGATTTGGTCTAAAATTTGATTGTTCCATGAATGGCAGAGTTATAGTTTATATCTGGACCAAAATGCCATTATACAAAGCTGACACATTATCAAAATTAGTAGTAGTAGTAGTAGTAGTATTTATTATATATTCTTTATTATACCTTCTGATAAGAAAGATTAGGTTTGATTTTTAGTTCTCCATAAGTTATACAGATTTTACCCTTTCATTTTTATATTTAAGCTTCTTTATTTTCAAGAATTCCATTCATATATAAAAAAATTTAGGACAAAGTAATTTAAGGCTTCTAATAGAATTTCTTCATGTTTTTCCTATTTATAAAAAAGGGCTTTTTTCCCCTTTCTCTTTGCTTTGTCATGTCCTTTATTTAAAGAAATATTCTATAGGAAATACATTAGCCATGCTCTGCTGAATTAGTAATATGTATTTTTATTTATAGGTATATTATGGTAAACATATGATAGTCATGCATACAGATATAAAAGAGGGAAATAACTTTATCAGTTTTACTGATTTTTTTAAAATCAGCATTTATTTGGCTACTACCGAAGAATAAAAACTGTGCTACCAGTTTCTTGTGAGTTTATTTCTGTACCTCTGGGCTTTTTTTATTGTTGGACATTTAATTTTCTCTTGACAGTTTGACAATCCTATACAATCTTGAGTCAATTGTCTATGAATAAAAATATGTCTTAGAACTGCCATTGAAGTTTTTTTTTAACCTTTTTTGTATCCTAGTCACTTTTGGCAGTCTGGTGAAGCACCCCTTATCAGAATAATGTTTTTTATCATAAATACATAGTAATACAACGGAATCTAATTATATTGTAATAGTAATAAAATATACCAAAAAAGAACAAGTTCATGGTCTCTGCATTAAGAATTCCTGTGATTATGGCTTTTAATTTAATATACCCTATTAAGCTATATCCGTTCATTTAAATTTTTTTTCTTTTTAAATAGCAATTAACTACAACAGTTTTCCTTAGAAGGAAGAATTGGATCATTGATAGAAATTTTATCCTTATTCTGGATGAGAATATTATAAATTCTTAATAGTGTAAAAGTAGATAAAAAATTGAAAAAGAAACAAACTTGCAAGCCCTATATATATATAGGCCATCCTGATTTGAAATCTTAAAAAAAAAAAAACAAAAAAACCTGAATCTAAAATGGAGGCACTAAATAAAATATTGAAAAACACGTGAAATACTAGAAACAGGCACTACACGTGCTTAACTCAGTTTCAAAATACTATTATATATTCATACATAGAAATTCAAATTTCCTCCTCAAGGACACTTATGCTTTTGTCTTGAATTATATCCTTGCTTCAGTTTTATTCCGAGTGTTATTAAAGGAAGCTTCATGGTCTTGATGATGAAGTAACTTCTAAGAAGCTGATTCACCAAGCTCTGCAAGCCGAATTCCCATTTACTTCAAGTCTGCACCATCACCCCCTAAATGAGGCAGTATGATCCAAGATGATTTTGAAAGAGTGAATAATGCTTTCTTCTGGTGTTAACAGAGAAAACTTCAAGGTTTATAGTGTCCCTATGTCAAAATTAAGAACACTTAGGAACAAATAATATTATATATTACAAAATGATTATTAAATAAAAATAATATATAACAATTTGAATGTATGATCTATCATTATTAACATATAATGAGGCAGCTGTAGAATGCATAGTGATATCTACTGTGTCAAGAAGACCTTAATTTGAATCCTGCCTCAAACACTTACTAGGTAAGACACAATTTTTTTTGCCTCAGTTTTCTCATTTGCAAAATGTTTAATATAATAACATCTACCTTTCAGGGTTTTGTGGGGATCAAATAATATCTGTAAAGTGTTGTGTAAACCTTAAACTACTATATAAATACTGATTATCATCATCATAATCATCATTGTCGTCATTTTAATTAAATGGTTATACATAGTGCTAATTATAAATGTAAAGCACTTTCTAAACCTTAAAAAACTATATAAATGAGAATTATCATCATTTTCATTATCTCTGCATAATAAAAATTCATGGTGACTTAAAAATAATAGTATGAGATATATGGGGAAGAGAAGGCTGTATTACTGTGATATCATTATCAAGTAGTAACTGAAAAGATATTTTGTATAATAAAGAAATTTTATATAGTAGAAATGATAGGTTGATTATGAAACAAAAGTGAGGCTGATGGCCAGTCAGGGCTATAATAGTATACATAAAGTGCCAAAATCTTAAAACATCATGCATAAATTTCCTTGGTGGATATATAGGAAATGAACAAAAGATTCATAGGAAGAGAAGGTATGGGTAGACTATTTTTGTTACTGTTAGAAGGATTATATTGATAAGAAAATAATTTCATTGAACAATTGTAATATAAATAATAGTTGACTTTGACTTGCATACTGAAGTCTTGAAGGTCATAGACTATGACTGAAAGTATAAGGAAGCAGGTTACTTTTATCATGTTTTAGTGATGTTATATGTGTGAAGAAAGAAGGAGACATCAAAATAAATTTAATTTTGTGAATCTTAGGTATAGACATATTATGATGGTGCCTGTAAGGAAATAAAATGACAATTACAGATGGGTTACATTTGTTAGAACAGACCCTACAAGGCAATTTTTCATTAGTAGTATTTCATCTGAATTTTGAGTATTGAAAAATAAGTAAACTGTTCCTTTTTTCTTCTATAATTTAGATATTTCTTCTCTATTAATCCAAAAATGATTGGCCTAAAAATGCAAGCAAAAAACAACAGCAACTATAAAAATGCCTCTTGCCCACAGAATGGATATTTAAATCAGTTTAATAGACGGTATGTGATATGTTTAAATTTTGATTAACATATTGAGGTCTCAATAGTAGATCCTAAGTTACTGGGAGTTTACTATTGCAAGTGGAGTATACAAATAACCATCCTCCCTATTATCCTAGGAAGATGCATTAGAGCATGTGTCATGTCAAAAATTGTTTAAATAATTCAAAAGCCTGAAATTTTATTAGTGTAATTATTTCTTCTGCTAACACGAATTGCGGTGTATTATGGCAAAACAAACAAACAAACAAAACTATCATCCTATGGCCAATCTGGTAAGGAATGTAGGAAATATATCATTTTACAGAATTAAAGTGTGGATTGAGACAGTATTAGTTTTTTTTTCCCCAGAAGAATTGGAATAGCTTGAAGAATATATTGATTAATGATGATTTGGGAGGACTAAAGGAATAGCCAGGGCTTTAAGAAGAAATTCATAGCTACTCCTTTCTCTTCTATTTGAAATATTTGAATTTTACTTTTGAATTATATTTAAAATTTTCTTTTCTATTGTGGCTTCCACTAGACTAATTTAGGTCTTTATCACTCTTCATCTTGATTACTAATATAATTTCCTAATAAGTTGATCTGCTGTCTTTCTCTTTCTGATTTAGTCCATTTTACATAATGTTGGCAATTAATCTCTATAATACTTCTTTTATGATGCAACTTCCCTAATTAAAAGCCTCCATTGAGGCTCCATTGCCTTATGGATAAAGTCCCAATTCCTTAGCTTTTTATTAAAAGTTTTCTACCGATGATCTCCATATTGTCTTGCCAGGCTTTCTCCTTTTAATTTGTAAAATTCATGTGCTTTTAACTAAACCGGTTATTTATTGCCATCTGAACATATCTTATGACTTCCTGCCTGAGTCTATCATCTCAATCTCTTCTCTTAGAATATCCTTTGTGCCCATCTATTTCCTTAAATTGTCAATATCCTAAATTTTCCACATTTTCTAGAAGCTTTTCTAGCCCATTTCATTCACACTCAACATTTATTGTATGATTTCAACAGCTATTATCTTTTTTACATTCATAACTTTTGGCAAAAAAAAGTTTCATTCAGGCCATAAACATTTATTAAATTCCTATTTTGTGTAAAACATTGGAGGGACCATATGTAGGAAACTTCTGTGATTCCCTCAGCATACGGAACTTTTGTTGGGAATTATCAACCCATCTATGACTTGATATCACATAGCTTTTAAGTGGCAGAAATAGAAATTAATTCTAAGGCATTTCTGCCTCCAAACCCCAAATTCTATTGAGTGTACTGTGCAGTCTCATGTTGGAATTGGAGATACAAAGACAAGAATTAGATTGTCCTTGTTCACAAAGACCTGATATCCTACTATATTTTTCATGTTATTTAATTATAATGCCTGAGCTCACTGTAATATGAAGATGACAGTGCATGCATGACAGTTATTCCAGAAGTTACTGAACTTTTAAACTCTTCAAAAGCTTCATTTCTTGGTCTGACAAAAGATAGTGTCTGCTTTCTGAGGGAGGACTAGCCAAGCTAAGTAATAAAAAACTCTACACTTATTGTAGCCTGGCTATTAGATGATGAATGTTTTGGTCCATAGTAGCCATGATACAAAGAAAAATAGATATTGGCACTCATGAGGCCCCTTACACTTTTGAAATGAAATGGGCAGATTCTGTCTTTAAGATCAAGAAAAAAATGTAATAAATTCCTACTATATGTCAAACTGTGCTAAATGCTAAAGCTCAAATACAAAAGTGAAATGACTCCTTCCCTCAAAGATCTTACATTATAGTGACAGTGACAAAATACATATATTTAAATACATACAAATAATATAAAAACATAGATGATAGTTTGTGGAGAGAGGATATACAGAGAGAAGTAGAAGAATCAAGAAAAACTTTTAAGTAGACAGCAATACTTAAGGTAGATCTTGAAAGACAATGAGAATTCCAAGCAGTAAGGTAAGGAGAAAGGATTCAATAAGGCCTGGAAGTTAAATTAATTATACTCACAAAAATAAGATGGAATATCATATGTGTGGTATAGCCAAAAGATCAGTATAGAGTAGTGATGGAGAACCTTTTAGAGCCCAAACTGTACCCTTGCTCAGCATGTGAGGCTCCTCCTTACCCCAGAGAGTATTCCCATTGGGCTACTGAGGAGAGGGACAGGTGAGGTGAGAAATGCCCTCAGGTGTGCTTGGAGAGGGGGAATGGAGCAGCCCCCTCTGGCACGCATGCCATAGGTTTGCCAACACAGGTATAGAGTCTGTCAAAGAGAATACTGTTCATGAAGAATGGAATTCTAAGGACAAGTAAGGTTGTAAAGAGTATTAATGGACAAAGTGAGAATTTTGTATTGTATTGACCCTAGAGGTAATAAGAATTTATGGAATAAAAGTATGCTTTGATTAAATGTGAGTTTTATTAAAATCAATTCAGTGACTAGATAAAGAGTAGATAAGAATGGGAAGACTGAAAAGGAGGCTGTTTTTTTTAACCCTTAACTTCTGTGTATTGTCTCCTAAGTGGAAGAGTGGTAAGGGTGGGCAATGGGGGTCAAGTGACTTGCCCAGGGTCACAAAGCTGGGAAGTGTCTGAGGCCGGATTTGAACCTAGGACCTCCTGTCTCTAGGCCTGACTCTCAATCCGTTGAGCTACCCAGCTGCCCTAACGAGGCTCTTTTGAGTCATTGGTTGTGCCAAATGTCAAAAATTTAATGAGAAATTGATTATATCTTAACGAGAAATAACAAGTTACAGCTATGGGAGTTATATTCCATTTCTGTATATTTATAATACCAACTTATTAGAACAACTATCAAAACCAATAGTGAATTTAGAAGAATAAAATGTCAAGATATATATGCAATTAAAGAATTCTAACCTGATCAATTTCATCAAGCCACTGATTCATCCAAATGAGAAACAAACATTGACATAGACTATTGCCATTTGCTAAAGAAATTTAAATACTCTAAATCAATCACCTAGTGAAGAAGGCAGAGGAACCTAGAAGCCTTAGCCTGAAAAAAATCAATCCTTTGTCTAGCTAAGATATGTCATCCAAAGGTAGCATAGGCTTTTAATAGAAACTCTTTTGTAAAATAGTAGGAAAGAGGATGGAAAAATGATAAGCAGTTTTTCCTGACCAAATCAGAACAAATTTTAAAGGGAATATGAAATTTTTTAAAAATGAGTGAGAAATACTTAATCCAGACCATTTGAAGAACATTTAAAGAAATGAAAATATTTTAAAAATAAAAAACATGGATTATATCCATAAATATTACTATAACAAACTATTTTTTCCAACAACTGCATTTTTTTCTTAGTGAATAAAAGACTGGATTTAGTTGAAATCGTGCATCAGATATTTCTAGGAAATTGCTTAACTTCTAAAAACCTCAGTTTTGTCATATTTAAAATGAGAGATAAGGACTTTAAGATCCCTTCAATTCTAAATCTATGATCCTGTTGCAGCAATGGGATTATCATGTGGACTATCAGAATGTCATGAGTTATGATATTCTGAAATGGGATGTAGAAACTGTACTAAAGAAAACAAAGAATGAACATGTGGATGGAAAAAAAATACACTCAACAGAGATCAATTCAGGAGGTGACATAGTATCAAAGGCATTTGAGGGATCAATTATCAAATCATTTGAAGAAGAATATACCAAACGCTTAAAAGAAAAAAAACAACTGCCATCACTAATATAATGGAGAAATGAGAATTTAGAATGAAGATATATAAAGCATGTATAAAAATAAGCACAAAGATTTTAGCAACTGACATAAAGCACTTTGTTATTTATGGAAATTTATAGACATTATTTCAATGGAGTCTCACAACAACTGTACAATATAAATAATCCAAGTATTATCATCACTTTATACATAAGGAAACAAACCCAGAGAATACTACATGACTAGCACATGGTCATATGGTTAGGACCAATTAGGGTTAAATTTTAAACTCACATCTTCCTTTCTTAATGACTAGCACACAATTTACTAAAATTTTACTCGTGTTTTCCAATCAAAACAAAATATGTATAAAAAAGAACTTACAAAGGTATGTAGGGCATCTATTGCTGCAAACATGGGAAGAGAATAAATTGAATTACGGAAATATTCTCTATAATAGGCCACACCTATATAGTCATACAACTGACTAAATAAATAGAACACACATGATCCCACTGTGCTTATTAAATGTTGTATAAAGCATTTCATTCATTTGAGAAAAATCTTTCCTCACGGCCTATTATAAAATGCCTCCCAAGAAAATCAAAATCATAGAAGAATCCTTGAAAAATGTAAGAAAATAAATAACCCATTGATAAAATCCTTGCCAGGTACATGCATAAATTGTATAGTTTGAGAAGACGATTATATTTCATTAGATTGAATTCTCACTGATCATATAATATTTAAGTGTCTGCTTTTCTCTTTTTCATTGCCTTGTACTATATATATGTTCATTGAGGGCAGAGACTGTACTTATACCTCTTTTCACTACTCTTTCCCCACAACGCCTTGCCCATAGTAGCCTCTCAATAAAGAACTGCTGCTTGACTTAGTATTTGGCTTAGATACAGTAAAAAGAATTGCCTTTTAGGTTTGAATTTACTACTTGCTTTACAGATAATTAATGTCTTACTATTTAGGAAGTGATCTTCATTATTGGAAGGAATTCCAGAATCTATTTTGTTACCAAGTGATCCAGAATATCTCATTCCCACTATTGTTTATATCTGATAGTTTAAGGGGCAGCTGGGTAGCTCAGTGGATTGAGAGCCAGGCCTAGAGACCAGAGGTCCTAGGTTCAAATCTGGCCTCAGACACTTCCCAGGTGTGTGACCCTGGGCAAGTCACTTGACCCCCATTGCCTAGCCCTTACCACTCTTCTTCCCTGGAGCCAATACACAGTATTGACTCCAAGATGGAAAATAAGGGTTAATATATATATATATATATATATATAT
>NC_058130.1:456503253-456611498 GCF_016433145.1 Gracilinanus agilis | reverse complement strand
AAAAAAAAAAAGAAAAGAAAAGCATTATGATGTAGGACAGGATGTCTTTGTGTGTGTAAGTTTCAAGTTTAAATCTCTTCACCATTAATCATCATATATCTCTTCCCTAAAAATGGAGTTTCTACCTGACTCATATGACTGATGATGACTTTTTAAAAATAAAGAATTACTCTTTTTTGAAGCTGTTCTTATTTCTTTTATATTATTAAGCATAGTCACATAAATAAGCCAGTTTTCCAAAGCCATTAACAAAATTTTAATGATTATATTACATTGGCAGATTTTGAATAAAATTATCACTTTTTCTAAATATTGGCTCTGGTCTTTTATGTGAGGGCCTCTTATAGTGTTGAAGAATAACAGAAATGACAAGTAGTGAGTGAAGTAAAAATTCTGTTCTGTTTGCAGCTCTTCAAATTTGTGTCATCCCTATGTCACAGCATTTACACCATTCTACAGATTTCACATAGTTAAAAAAAATTATCCCATTTGCCAGTTTGTGACATCCTCTCTTCATCCTTGATGTGCAAGTGATTAGCTTTTAAAGGATTTTTTACATGTACATATGTCAGCCTCTAGTTGTTGCTTATGTCCTCAGTCAGATCATAATTGATGCCCAAGGGTAACTTGTACATTTAAATGAGAACAGATAATGATTTCTCATGGCACATCTTCTATAAGCAGAGTAAAAGGCATAATAAAGTTAATTCCTTCACTGGTTTGTCCCCTGCACGTGTTATTTGAATGTGAAGAATTGTCTAGATATCTGCTTAGTTCATGTATTTTCATTTTCTGTGTCCTCATTTATTTATTTATTTTGGAGATCTCTTTTCTCATTTTTACTATTATTTTATAGTATTGAGGTTTAGACTACTCTTTCGAATAAACTATGTGTTGTAAAGGTTATGCATATGTTTGGATTGGGAGTTTGAGCTGAGAGTGCCTAATAAAGAACTTACTCATTCCTTGCCTTTAGGGAGCTTAGCATCTAACAAGAAAGACCAGAGTCACTGAAATTGCCTTCAGCTCAAGGTTAGATATCAAATTAAGCATATGGTTGTGGAAAGATATTGTGTGCAGAGGGACAATTAATCAAACATCTTTTCCCCACAAAACAAAACAAAACCAAAACCAAAATCTTTTATTACAAATGGATACATATATATGTATATATATATATATATATATATATATATTCCCAATAATGAGGCCTATAGCTGAAGGAACTGCTACCATAACTGATGCTGATTATATGTGCTTAGATATGAAAATATATTCACATATTTCCCCCCAATGATACACAGTATAACATAGCATCATTAGCCTGGGATATTAGATTGGCAGATTGCCTTATAAAGGAAGATGTGGACAAAACTTGGGGAGAATGTGAATGGGAGGGAGGGCTGTGATTCTGAACCATCTGATGAATTATATCAAGAAGATCACTCATCCCTTTGGATAATGATTGAGTTTGTTCATCTTAATCCTTAGCAATATGTGTCAATTCTCTTGTCAGAATCATTATTTTAGAAAAAAAATTCATCAGAGTTTTCAATTTATTTTAAATGATAATACCACATCTTATTTCATGGAACTGATAAAAGGCTACTTGGTATTTTAGACAAAGGACCGAATTAAAAACAAGCAATCTTTGATTGCTCAAGTAAGTGTTATGCCAAATAGACCAGTGGCACAAAGTTAATAAATTAATATTTGGGGTTCTC
The DNA here is from genome assembly GCF_016433145.1 of Gracilinanus agilis. NCBI lineage: Eukaryota > Metazoa > Chordata > Mammalia > Didelphimorphia > Didelphidae > Gracilinanus > Gracilinanus agilis. The sequence goes on along the minus strand of NC_058130.1, from coordinate 456,609,774 downwards.
AGTTTCATCATTTGTTAAATCATTGCATTGGTGTAGTTGATTCCTAAATTTCCTTTTCAGGACTAACATTTTCTAGTTCAATCAGTATCTGAACATTGAGTGATAAAACCTGGATATTTAAGGCCTAACTATCAGTGATGTTACTAAGTTTAAGATTCTTAATTTAGGTTGAAGCAAATAGATGTTGTTATCCTGGAAAAGACTTAAAGTGAATATTACATTTGACTACTAATGTGTGAAGTGGATAAATATTTATTCCATTTATCCTGATTGGACAGAATGACCTTTTATAAAAAATTATCATTCAAAATTCATATAACTAAGTATAAAAATTGTGTATTAACTTTCAAATGATATTTTATGTAAGTTTGTAGTAGTTATATTTCTGAAGGTTTTTTTTATTTAGAAAATTTTCCCATAGTTACATGATTCACATTCTTTCTCTCCCTGTCCCTCCTCTTCCCCTCCCCCCCATAGCTGATCCGTATTTCCACTGGATTTTACATGTGTCATTGATCAAGACCTATTTCCATATTATTAATAGTTGCACTGGGGTTGTTTAGAGTCTACATCAGGGATGGGCAAACTATGGCCTATGGGCCAGATGAGGCCCCTTGAAATGTTCTATCCAGTGTGCAACATTATTCCTAATCTGACCAATACAATAAGTAGTGTAAAATGAAACTTCTAAAGAATTGCCTTAGAAACAGATTGACAGATGAACATTTCCTTTCCTTTGGCCTCCTCTTTAGAAAGTTTGCCCATTGCTGGTCTACAGCCCCAATCATATCCCCATCAACCCATGTGTTCAAGCAGTTGTTTTCCTTCTGTTTCTACTCCCACAGTTCTTTCTCTGGATATTAATAGCATTCTTTTTCATAAGTCCCTCAGAGTTGTCCTGGGTCATTGCATTGCTGCTAGTACAGATGTCCATTACATTCTATTTTACCATAGTATATCAGTCTCTGTGTACAATGTTCTTCTGGCTCTGCTCCTTTCGCTCTGCATCAATTCCTGGAGGTCTTTCCAGTTCACATGGAATTCCTCCAGTTCATTATTCCTTTGAGCACAATAGTATTCCATCACCAACATATACCACAATTTGTTCAGCCATTCCCCAATTGAAGAGTATATCCTTGTTTTCCAATTTGTTGCCACTACAAAGAGAGCAGCTATAAATATTTTTGTACATGTCTTTTTCCTTATGATCTCTTTGAAGTATAAACCCGGCAGTGGTATGGCTGGATCAAAGGGCAGACAGTCTTTTAGTGCCCTTTGAGCATTCAGAATGGGTGAATGACATGAATATAAAGAAGTAAACTAAGTAAATTAGGTGAACACAAAATAGTATGTTTGTCAGATCTCTGGCAAAAAATTACAAAATGTAAAATAAATAATTTTGATTACATTAAAGTCTGGTTTAAATTTCCCCAAGACAAGATAAGCACAGACCAAGGCCAAGGCAAAGCCAAGACTAAAGGCCGCAGCTAACAGGCTAAGCAAAAGAAAAAGCCTCCAGCCACAGTGAAAGCCAGAAGGCAAAAGCCCTGTCAGTTGGAACTTCACCGCTATTTATAGCTTCAAGTCCTAACTGACTTTCTGAAGATTCTAAGATGTTTAACTGACTTTTTATTACCATTAGGAATTACAGAAGCAAAAAGTTTCTGTTAGCCACCTTGCATTACAATATATGTGTATGTGTTTATATGTATGAACCAACTGAGATTTATATTATATAATTACATAATATATATTTTATTATTAATATGTTATTAGTTAATTAATTAATAGTATTATTTGTGATATAATATTATTACATTATTCAATTATATATTATTACATATTAAACCAAATAAGATTTTTATATAGATATATGATATATTCATCTATATCCATTTTATTCGTAACAATCTTATTTGGCTCAATATCCTGACAGTTCACTTTGGTCTCAACAGTTATGCTTTCTTTTCTTCAGCAAAACCTTTTCTCTTTACTTCTTCATAATTTAATTCTTTAGAATTTCCCATCATCCTTCCACTGATTCCCCTAAAGAATCCTGCACAATGTATCTTTTCTCCAAAAACTCTTCAGGGAGGTTAACCAGAATATTTTTCCCTCATTTTCAATAGCTTGAATCCAGCTATTCCCCACATGTTAAAAAAGATTCATAAAAAAGACCAAGTATTCTTAGCCTATTTGAATATGCTTTTTCTGCTAATTCAACCAGTAACATAAGGTTCTAAAGGGTTTGGTCAATGAAGCCTGGTTCTCACCTCTTTAAGGTATCAGATGAGTGAGATAGCTAGGAGATACAGTGAAGTGAATGAATGCTAGCTCTGGAATCAGCAAGACCTGAGTTCACATCCAGCCTCTCTCACACTAGCTGTATGGACAACTCATTTAACTGTCTTGTTTAATAACTCATTGGACAAGTCGTTTAGCCTCTTTTTAAATCAGTTTCCTCAAATGTAAAATGGAAGACATAGAAAAAGACCTACCTCTTGTGGGTCTCTGAGCATCAGCTAAGGTGTGAAAACTATTTAGCACAGTCCCTGAAACATAGGGACTATACAAATGCTATCAGTCATTTATTATTCTAATCATTATTACTAAATGTATATCTTCTATGAGATGAGATAATTTGATTTACTCATTCAATGTTGTTCTTATAATTAAACAACACCTCATTTCCCATCTCTGAGTCTTTGTACTTTTCTATATTCTCATGCCTGACATTCAATCTGCCTTTACTGCTGCCTTACAGAACACTTCACCTTCTTCAAGACAGAGATAATGTACTACCTTCTACTCAACACTTTTCTTGAGCTCTTTAGATGTGAGTGGAATATTAAAGATCATATAAACCTTTATCTCTCATGCTGATAGTAAAACTAGACTTGTGAGAAAGTTGAAATAGCCTCAAGCGTGCCCAGCATGAACTTTCTATGTATTGAGAAAACTAGACAGGCTGCCTAAAAAATTAAACTGAAGTAATGTTAGTTGATAATTTGTTTTAAAAATTAAAGCCATATATTTCAAATGTTATAATTTTCTAGATTGATCATTCTAAATTTTCAGAGTACAGTGAAAATTGGGGAAAATCCACGCTGCCTCAAAACTTTTATTGCCATTTTAAGCAAGTTAAAGCTGCACCAAGATTTTTTTGGCAATCTCTATATTTTGAGTCAGTGGACTTAGTTACATTGCAAAAGTTTATCATTTGGTTGTTTCGTATTTAGATTTATCAATCATAAAACATCAAGAGCATTGGGTTTTAAGTGACAGAGAGCTAGAGCAATTTGTTTCGGATCCTCTGGGTATTTCATGTTCTTGACCTTTGGAAAGTATAGCTTTAAGGGAAAATTTAATTTGTAATCATAGATTGATCCTATTAATCCACCTGTCTTAGTGATATTTGAGACATTTAAAAATAGATTGTAAGATTCTGGACCTTCTCCCATAGCAGCAGCAGCGGTCAGTGAGCTGCTGCTCATTGTGGGTTCTCAATCAATGTTGTTGTCAGGGCTATTGCTTTGATGTAGCCAGAGAACAGACCATAGACCAAATGGCACCCCCACTTTTCCACTGTGGCTTCTGGCCATCCACATATTTAATGCAAATAAATGAGCCTTTTAGAAGCTGCTATTTTTGTGTATAGTGACTGCATTTTCATACAAGTGATTCTTCCTAAAGTCTGCAGTCTTTTCAACCTAACAAACAATCGAGTCTCACACATGAATGGCTGTATTCTCCAGTGTTTTAGGGTGAATATCTCCATGCTCAAGAATTCTCTCTTTGGCACACTTGAATTCTTCTAGTCTGGGTACCTACTATTATACACCATTTTTACTCTCTTGTGGAATTTGGCCCACAAGCAGGAAAAAAAAAAGAGTGGTGATATCTGTATAAAAGAACAGAACAAAGGATTCCTACAGTCTGCTATGAAATGTGTCTTAGTAAACTAGAACTCTTGTTCCTCCATCACCAAAGCATACACCTTAACCTTGCCTGCTGCTTGAAAAAGCCTTTTCTTCCTAATCTGCCTGGAGAGACAGCTTAATGTGAGCAAACAAAATGGACCTAAAAATAACTGAACAATGAAGGAAATGTAAAAATCATTGAGAACAAAAGGAGAGTGGGAGGCCATGGTACAGCATGTCATTGAGATTTATAGCTAGGAGGAAGTTAGAGACCATCTAGTCTAAATCTCTCCTTTTATAGCTAAGGACATCAAGTCCAAGATGTGGTGAAACAACTTGCCTAGTTACACGGCTGATGATTGGCAAGGCTAGAAGTCCTGATTCCTTACCTGCCTCTCCAAAACACTGTCATCTTCCCCGGCTCAATGGGGAAAATAATAATAACAATAATAATAATTCTCACATTTGTGTAGAAATTTAAAATCTCCCAAAACACAGCTGAATATATCATTGAATGTGTTCCTTATAACAAATCTGTGAGACAAATATGGAATGTATTATTTTCTTAATTTTGCATATGAGTCAACTGAGTCTCAAGAAAGGCATGTTTAGGGTCAGATATCCAAACAACAGCAAAGCTAAGACTAAAACAGATTTCTTTTGAGTTTCTAACATGGGTGATAATGCCATAATGCAGAGTATTAGTCAGTATAGCTGATTAAATATTCAATTTTCATGAAATAAACAACAACTTTCCATGAATTGGGAATTTATGTGGCATTTTTACCTAAATGTATGCTTCTAAAAGAAAGAATAGGAATTTATGGATTAAGTATCTATGTAACGAACCTTCAAAGGTTTATGGGAGAAATTTTAAGAATGTATACTTCATACTGATATGAAGGAATGTTTGGAATTTAATGAATTGAAATAATTATTATATATTAAAAATAGTAATATATATGTGAAATTGATTATATGCATATATGCATATACACACAAATTTTTCAGAAGTGTGTCTGATCCATGTTAAAACTAGGGTTTATGAAAAATAAAAGATTATCTCTATGTGATTTCTATTATGATATCTTCTTTTATATAGTAAAGTGGGTCATAATATCATAAGATTTAAAATTTGGAGACATCATTAAAGTCATTTGCATATCCCTCTCATTTTTTTTTATTTGAGGAACCTGAGGCCCAAAGAATTTAAACTTGGCTCTGAAAAAAATTTCAAATATTGAGTCACATAGAGAATATATATTGGACAGAAAAAAATCATCGATATTAATGACTTATTATTAGTTTGCTTTCCCTAATATCAATAAAATCACAAGAATTTTTTCAAATGTAGATTTGGTATCAGACCCTATGTCAGGGGCTAGAGATGGAAAGACAAAAATAAAATGAAAATCTCTGATCTCAAACAGCTTATAAAAAAGAAGCATATATGTAAGCCCATACTGAACAAATATATGCAGAGTAAATATTTTTAAAGTAAAATATCTAAATATGAGACCATTAAAGAGGGAAAACTTTAGTAGGTGGAGGAATTGGGCAGGATTAGGATAGAAGCTAATGCTTGAGTTTTAGGAAGTGAGGGAATTTGTGAAGTCAAGGGAGAAAAGAAGCTCAATTTAGGTATGAAGAATGTTCAATACAAAGGATCCAAGATGGGGAATTCATTTCAACATGTAGGAAAAAAAATCCAGTGCAGTTGTGCTGTTGATTATATAATCAGAGTAATGTATGATGGGATGCTGGGATTGATTTTAGTCAATTTGTAAAAGGTTTTAATAACCAAAGAGAGGAATTTATATTTTCTACTAAAGGCAATTTGGACTTTTTCAAGACAGGAAGTGACCCAGACAAGTTCATACTTAAGGCAAAATCTTTTTGGTATCTCTCACAATATGATGAGCTTGAGAATATATATTGCATGATAGCACATATATAATCAATATCATATGAGCTGCTGTTTTGGGGCAGAGGAAAGGTGAGAAGGAGCAAGAGAATAAGGATCACAAAATGTCAGAAAATGATTATTCAAAATTGTGTATATATATATATATATATATATATGTATAATGAAAGAGAAAACCAATAAAATTTTAATTTAAAAAGAGTTATGAAGGAAAGAATATGGAATAGTTGTGGTACCTTCATATGAAACTGGGAAATATGGATGAAAGGTGAACATAGGGGCTGGTAGTTCTTGGTTAGTGAGTTCTGTCACCTGCAGGTGTCTTTCATTCATTTTAAATTAATGCAAATGTAGTAAATTTCAGAATCAGACCATTTTAGAGTTGAAATGGAGCTTAGAGTTCATCTAACCTAATCATCTCATCATCTAGAAAGAATTAAATATGGGATTAAATGTCCACGTGTTTGATATCAAACTTCTTCATTTTGTCATAAGAAGTGAAGGGATTTGTCCAAGATAACTCTTCTAGCTTAATTTTGTAGGTAGGTTTACAAAGAATATAGATCACTTGATTATCTAAAATTTAAATATTAAAATACTCTTCATTTTCAACTTTTTCAACAGTGGTTAAGGAGGAATATTTTGGGAAAATGTCTCATTTATCTTTGAAAATAAAACAAATCAAAGATCTAATTTACTATCTAAAACATATTTAGGACCTAGGAGTTTGTTTTAAATCCTAAAATCGATCTTTGTCATTGTGCGTATTTTCTCGTAGAGCAGAAAATATTGGAATGGAGACTGAAATAAATTGAAGAAGTAGTATTTAGGGGAAAGTAAAATTATTAGTTTGAGTATGCATTTTCTTATTCCTTAATTATTTTGCAGTTCTGAAATATGATCATTCCTCTTGCATTAAGCAGGCAAGTGTAGCTTTTAATGGCCCCAAAAATGTGCATCAAATATAAAAAAGTGTGATTGTGCTGCAATCATAAATCAATGAAAAATATGCCTGTTCAGGAAACCTTCACTCAACTGAATTATAAGGTGCTAACTTGCTGCTGAAGTAGAGAAAAATATAGTCTATATCTAAAACAGAAATATATTTGAAACTCATTTGCTTTTCAAAAGGATATATTGATATCTTGTAAACTTCCTTAACTTTATTTATTCATTTTGTGGTCATACTTTATGAATACTTTATGGGAGTGAAATGATAGCCCTGCTGTCCTCATTATTTAATATCTGCTAGGCATGCTGAACTTAGGCAAGGAGCAAACTATCTTTCCTCAAGGAGTTTTTTATGAAACAATTTGTAAGCTACTAAAGCAAGGCAAAGCTTAGTATAACTTTCAGTACATTAGTTCAATTTTAGTACTATAAAAACAGTTAGCATCTGAATAGAATTTCATAATTTGTTTAATATGATGACAAGATGTCTCTTTCAATTCTAAAGCCAAGATTTTTTTGGTTTTGGTTTAATTTTTAATGACTCCTCTCCAGGAGTAAACACTTTCTCTGTTAAATAAATCTCTCCTTTCCCTCCCCACTTCCCTTTGAAGTTTCCAGATACTAAAAGCAAACCCTAAGCTTTTTTCCCACTTTTTTCATATACCTCTAATGGAGTTTACTGATTAGCTATCAACTAATGGTCACTAGGTAACATGGCAAGGCAAGAAGAAGCCAGGCTGCTATAAATTCTTTTATTATTCCTATAACTGAGGTTTGCCCAGCAATATGCAAATAATATAAGAATTCATGCATCCTGGCTTCTTCCTGCCTTGCCAAGAAAGCAAATACTATTCTATTAACATCCTTCCTTCCTACTTTTCCCCAAAGTATTTGGAGAAAAACAAAGCATTCCTTTTCTTTGCACAAATGTGTCCAGTCTCAGGCACATCAAGTGTTAGACAATAACCCTTACATCTTTTAGAGGCAGGTACAGGAATCATGAACACATTCATGGATAGAGATTCATGGAATTTCTCCTATAAATCTGAGGATTTTAGATTGGAAGATGGAAGGAACTTTAGATGCTACCTATTCCAATTTGTTTGATTCTGTCCTCATTTCACAGATAAGGAAATTTAGGCACCGAAAAATTAACTGACTTGCCGAAGGTTGTACAAATAAGAGTTGATAATCAATCCCTTGCCCTCTTACTTCAACTCCAGTTAATCTTTCCACTGGACCTTGCTGTCTTGGGTTCTAGACACTGTGCCAAATATTCAAAGGGGTAAAGGAACTGTAAGACAGCATCACTGACTTCATGGAGAATCAGGTCCTAGGAACAACTCTAGGATGCCTTTATATTTGCTTCCCTCTCACTGTCCCTTCATTGTCACAGAGATCATTTTGTAAGCTTCCGTCACACAAACACATATATGCACACTCATTCACATGGGAATAAGCACATGATGATTTCTTCTCAAATAGTCCCAACCAGTTCATAGGCAATAATGAGTTTCATCATGAGGCAAATGATTCTCCAACCCATCCACTAGTGGGAGTCAGAGCATTAGTGTTTACATCTCACTTTTGATGTTATCTATGTTTATCCTCCTTAGCTTTCTGTTAACTTATTAGAAAAATAAGGAAGTTGTAATCAGTTCCTTCTTAGATCTTTTATGTCACTAGTTCTACAATACTATGTTCCCAAGTCAACTGAAGAAACAAATTTAAATGATTTTAATTCTGAAATGACTGTTTATTTGAGGATTTTCTTTTTAAAAGAGTCTATTCTTTTCTCCACAACTAGATTAATATTCCTTTAAAAGTTTTCCTGATTGGGGACAGCTGGGTGGCTCAGTGAAATCCAAAACTAGAGATGGAAGTACCTGTGTTCATAGCTGACCTCAGACACTTTTTAGCTGTGTAACCTCGGGCAAGTTCACTTATCCCCCATGGCCTAGATCTTGCCACTCTTCTGCCTTGGAACTAATACACAATAGCAATTCGAAGGCAAAAGATAAGGGTTTTATGAAAAAGTCTTTCACATTTATTTATTTCTCATATTCACTTGTTCTCCCTCATCTTAAACATTTAATATTTTAATTGTAGTTTAACCAGATATATAAAGTTGAGTGTCACTCTTTAGGCTTCTTTTTTGAAGAGTTTCATTTTTTGTTTTGTTTTGTTTTCAGGTGTACATGTCTAAAATGTTCCATAGTAAAATCTAGGTGCCAACCTGGATGAATGACTTGTCTTAGATGATATATTTTTTCAGGCCTATTGAGTGTCTGATTAATGAGAGATAGAAAATTATTACAAAAATGGTAGCATCTCATTAATTCTGTCTGTAATTTGCATGCCATCTCCTTATTAAAATTGTATCTTTAGCTCACTAGGAACCCACTTCCTTGTGACTGTAGCATAAAATGTTTTCCACCTTTAAGAAATCTTGATTATATTTTTGCACAATAAAATGAGGATAAGGAACTTTTGTGGCACAGGAAATGATTGGGTTATTTCTTGAAGATGTTCGGAGAGATTGCAGAAACACTATTCCTGTTAGTACATTAAGAACAACTATGAGCCGCAGGGGGCTCAGGAGAAATGCTAGTGATGGTGTTTAAATAGGTGAGAGAGAGAGAGACCCTAACCACAGCTAGATGTGAGTGTAGGTTTGTTCCCACACCAGCTGGACAAGGCCTCCTTTAAGAGCCCAAGATTCTCTGCTAAAACCACAAGGCCTTTGGAACCAATTCAGCCAGGCAGTTGATAGATGTTTCCAGGAAGTAGAATGTGACTTCCTGAAACCTTAGGTTGAATTGAAGGTTCACACTGGCTTAGAAATGGTTTTAGCCAGCTAGTGATGTTATCCAGATCTGACTGCTAGAAACTAGTTGCTGTTACTAAGGTAAATAGCTGGTTTCAAAGATTATTTAGGCTTTAGGATCAAACAAGGTTTATTTGAAATCAAATAGAGGGGTAAGTAAGAGGGGAAAGAAAGGTAGGTGAAGATACCCTAAATGATTTTGCCTAATATTAGAAACTAAAATAAATCTTGAACACAAGTTGTTCCTAAGGTGCAGAGTATGTGAAGGCCTTGAGGGCACTCCCCAACTCTGTTACTGTTTGTAGCTGAACCCAGAGGCTGTCAGGCTCCCAGGTCAGGTGTTGTTGTTTTCTTGAAAGTAGCTGTTGACTCTTGCTAGATTTGAAGTTTGTTGGGTATGCCAATAAAGGCATCTAGCTTGCAGTGAAAGTTATCCCTACCTGCCTGCCTATCCAAAACTCCCAAACCACCCAGGGACCCATTTCCACCAGCTCCTCCCTAACCCTTGAGATGAGAGAAAGAAGTGCAGTCCCCAGGGGTTTGTGGACCCAGTTTATACCCTGTCCTTAACTGTCACTCTGGCACATGCCCTAGGTGTTTTGCCAGGTTCTGTGTTCCAAAGTGGCAAACTGCTAACTTGTACCCACAGAAAATGGCTGCCCATTTCTGCATTTCACAGTCCTTACTATCATGTTAACTTGCCTAATATACGGTAAATCAACTCAGTTTTCTGGAACTCATTATCCTCATCTCTAAAACGAAAAGGCTGATTTCAATCATTTCTGGCATCCTTTCTAACTCTAATATTCATGATTCTATGAGTAGTCATTTTTTTAAAGTACAATATGTTAAAATACATTTAGTATTTTTATTTCTAACAACTGATTATTTACCAAAAAAACCCTCAAAAATATAAACACACAAATACAAACATGCTACTAATAGAAACTGAAACCATATAAATTATGAAGCTGATTTTTGCCTTGACCCATTTTATAACATCTAGCAAACTTAAATAACAATGTTATAATAGAATTTCATTTTCAACTAGAATCTGTGCCTTTGAGAAAGACACATAACTTTTCAAAGCCTTAGTCTTCTCATCTATATAATGAGTTGGATGGCCTTTAAGGTCAATTCTGGTTATAAATCTGTAATCCTATGAATTTTTTATTCTATAATAACTGTTATCAATCAGCCTGTATTTGTGGGTATGCAAATATGATGCACTGTCCATAAAAACAAAGAAAGTTTTCTAAAGTCTCCTTTTGAAGAGGGCTTAAATATTAGGCAACTCTTTATTTGCTACTTGTTACATTCTTTGGAATAGATACAAGCATGTGTAACTGTACTAGCTACCTTCCCCTTCTCACCCCCTCCCTTTTCAATTTTATTTTATATGTCTTCTTCTATTAGATTATAAGCTCCTGAAAGGAGGAAAGTATCATTTTTCTTAATTTTATCCCCAATACTATGCTGTGTTTGGCAGCTAACGGATGTTTAACAAATATTAGTTATTATTGAGGTAATTCAATAATAAATAAAATAAATTTCTCTCCATCAAGGATCTTGCACTAAGTAGTACATTTAAGTATGTGCAAAATATAAAAAAATGCAATAAAAGGTAATTTTTGGTTGAGATTGAGATGGTAGCAGAGGGAGGAGAATCAGGAAAGTATGTAGAAGATAACAGGCTGAGCATATGAGAAAGTAAGAATTCTGAAGAAGTTGTATTAAGAATGAAACACATCCTAAATTTGTGAGATACTTTATATAAAAGTACAGAGTCAGAGATGGAATATTATATGAGGAAGAGCATGTTTACTTATTTAGCTGAAGTGCAAAATATGTGAAAGGAAATGATGTATAACAAATCTGAGAAGGTAAGCTGGGACCACATTCTAGAGGATTTTAAATACTAAATAGAAGAATTTGTATTTTGCCTTATAGGCAAGAGGGAGCAACTAGAGCTTTTTAGCAGTGGAATTATATGATTAATCCTTTGCTTTAAGAATTTATTTCAATAATTGTGAAGCTTATGTATGTACAATCTATATCATATTACCTGCTGTCTAGGGGAGCAGAAGGGGTGGTAAGGAGTAGGAGAACATAGATTATAAAATGTCAGAAAACAATTATTAAGAATTATATCAATATGTAAAAAAGTTTTTAAAATATTTGAAATATATAGACATATATACTAAATTAATCTTTTTATAAGGGTAATAGAGGATATAATTTAAATCATTATATATTAATTTTAATCACAAGTTCATAATAATTTGCTTTGCCAAATGAGTTTTAATACTTTCCTATCAAAATACTTAATTCATAATACAAGTACTTAAAGAGAGACATAACATTAAGTTGTCACTTTCATTCAATCCTAATTTTTCCATAGTAAACATGATTTAAAACTAGGACATGGGAATGCTGATATTAATCAATGGTCAATAAAGTCAGAGCCAACTCTAAATATGTTTAATGCAATTTGACTTGGAAGAGATGATTCAGACAGTAAAGAGATAGTCAGACCATGGCAGTCATGCCCGGAAAATGGTGGCTTGTTCTTCAGAAAGTTCAGTGATGTCAGGAGAGAAGCCTATGTCATGGCCACTGGACCCAAAGAGAAGCTGCATCAGGGCCATAGCATCAAATGAGGCATATTATTGCTATGACCACTGGAAGATATCAGTACCCATGGAAGATCCCTCCTCATAACTAAGTCCTATTAACTCACAGTGCATAAATAGCTAAACAGAAAATATAAAAATGTCTACTTTTCATTCTATTGATCTAAATTGTGAAGGAAGGTAAGTGATGTCTCCATTATGATTACGCTGAGATTTTAAGAACCTATAATATAATTTTTATTGTGCTTTTGATGGATAAGCCTGGGATGGTGAATGAAGAGCTGCCTTTTGAGACAGTCTATCCTTTGATATAGATTGTGCCTTCGTAATCCTGGACAAGTCAGATACACTCTCTGGAAGTGCCCTCTGAAACTTTCTGGCACCACAGTTTGTAGAGGAGGTGATGCTCTGCATTGGCAGGAGTTTTCTAATAAGGGAATACTGTGTGTGACTGAAACCACAGGTCTAGTCCCAAGGTCCAGCCCTTTAAAATAGAAAGATATCCCATACTTTATTATTCTTACTCATCTCTAGAAAGAAATATACATCTTTTTGCTTCTCCTGAATCTAAAAGAATTTTTTCCATCCAACCTTTCTTGTCTTCAATGTTCTCTACTATTTTCATAATTAAATATCTGTTTTTTTTAAATGAATGTAACAATTTAATTTGTGTGCAATTCACTTATTCAAACAGTAAACAATTATAAGGTGCTTTATATGCCAGTCATTGTGTTAATTTCTTTTTTTAATTAATATAATTTGGTTATAGGTATCTAAGTCCCTCTCTCTCTCTCTCTCCTCCTAGGACCCTGAAAGGCATCATCTGCCAAACAGATATGTATATATAGTTTGTGTTTTTCATATTTCCATTTTTAGATCATTCTCTGGAGGTGAACATTCACAGGTTATTTTGTAAAAATTGAATCTGAAGCTTTATATAATATTCTCTTGATTCTACTCATTTCACTCTTTGTTATCTCATATAGTTCTTTCCAATTAAAAAATATTAATCTGCTCATTTCTTTTTACAGCACAGTAGAATGCCTTCATAATTACATATCACAGCTTGTTTAGTCATTCCCCAATTGAAGGACATCTCAATTTCCAGTTCTTTGCCACCACAAAGAGAGTTGCTATAAATATTTTAGAACATAAAGGTTCTTTTCTTTTCCCCCTGATTTCCTTAGGACATAGACCCAGCTTTCTGGATGTAATTCCAAAATTGCTCTCCAGAATGGTTGCTCCCTTTTCCATATGCCCTCTGACTTGTGTCATTTTTCCCTTTTATCATTTTAGCCAATCTGATGAAAGTGAGGTGATATCTCAGAATTGTTTTGATTTTCATTTCTCTAATCAGTAGAGATTTAGAGCACTTTTTAATATACCTAACATCTTCCAAAAACTTTCTGTTCCTTTTGCCCACACTCTTGTTACTAAAATTTTGACAAAGTTCTCTATGTATTTTAGATATGAGATCTCTATTCAAGAGACTTTCAAAATTTTCCCCAATTTTCTGCTTTCCTTCCAATTTTGACATTTGTTTTATTGGTACAAAAATTTCAATTTAATGTATTCAAAATTATCCATTTTATATCTCACAATGCCCTCCATCTCTTGTTTAATTTCTGTTGAATGTACTTTTGTTCTCTTTGTGGTGGAGAACTTAGCAAATAGATTCTATTTTATGGTTGATCAAATTTTAATAAAATTGTTTTTATTTTCTGCATGCATCCATTTCCATAACTATTTTTTTCTCTTAAAACACTTACTGCCTTAGTATCAGTACTGTGTAATGGTTCCAAGGCAAAAGAGTGGTAAAAGGCATTGGGAGTTATATGACTACTGGGCCAGGGTCACACAGCTAAGAAGTTTCTGAAGCTAATTTGAAACTTGGACCTGCCATCTCTAGGCTTGGCTCTTATTTCTAGTGGCTCTGCAGGCACTTAATTCTGAAGGCATCCTAAACAATTTTTTTCAGAAGGTCTTGAACAGACAAATTTCATCCTGCTATTTAATATTCTTTCATTTTTTTTCTTCCTCCCTCCCTAAAGTATTTAAGTGGGGGAAAAGATCATAAGTACATATAAATTTTAAATGGTTAGTTATAAGATACTTTGAGAGAGCATGGAATTTTTAAAAATTAGGAATAAACTTCATATGGAAAGAAGGTGATTGAACTTCATCGTAAAGAAAGAAAAGGATTCTATGGGGATGAGAAGAAAAGGGAATGAATTCTAGGAATAACTGATACAAGAGATGAAATGTGTGAGAAATAAAGAGAACAAGCATTTTTTTTGGCTTTCTTAGATATTTTAGAGAGAAGCAGTGTGGCATAGTCAATAAAGAACTAGCTTCAGACTCAAGAAGGCCTAAATTTAAATCCCACCTCTCACTTTTGATTTGCTCTGGAACCCTGATCAAATTATTTAATCTTTCAGTGACCTTTACAACTAAACATTGCTATGAATTATAAAAAATGGTGCTGGTTTGCTTTGGTAGAGTAAGTTTCTTCAATATTAAATCTTTACAAAAATGAAATCACAGATCCTGTCAATTTCCTCCCTCCCTTCTTGTTTTCCTCTTTTTCTTTCTTCTTCCCTTACTGCCTTCTCTTCCTCCTTCCCTTCTGTCCTTCCCTCCTTCATTCCATTCTCCTTCCTTCTCCTTTCCTTTCCCATTTCCTACCTTCCTTTCTCTACAAGGAAGAAATGGAGTGAATATGAATACTCTTCTGAATAAAACAGCTCTTGTTTGTTTTTTTGTTTTTCACTTGCCAGACCAAGAGATTCTAGAATCCCTGCCTGGGGCACAGATTTTAAATGGTCTACTTCCAGACCATGCAAATCTGGTTTTTAAAAAGCTTAAGTGGATCCTGTATTTATACTTTTAGTAAGAGAGAAAATGAAGGGAGATTGGGTATGTATATATATACACACACACACACACACACACACAAACTTTAAATTACTTAAATCTAAAGAAAAGCTTTCTTGGTATTTTTATATAATTTTGGGACACTGTAACTGTATAGAATTCTATTTTATTTTTTATTTTCAAAAGGCTTTTATTTTAGGGCTACTATATTCAGAACAACAGTGTAATTTTACACCTAGATAAATCCTTTAAAAACCTGCCTGAAAGCAATCAAAGACATATGAACAACACTGAATCTCTCTTCCTTCCATATCCAGTAAATAATATTGCTTACGCCTCTTCCAAAGATTACCAAGATGGAAATTGTGTGAATATTTTTAAAGTGTAGATTTACTACTCAGTATTTGAAAAAAGTTAGTCTACAAGGCAAAGATATGAGTACATGGATATGCTACACACGTTTTATGACCATTTATCAATGTCTTTGAGGAATGAGTCATTCTACCTAAGTTAATTTATCCTCTAAATTAACAAAAAATTTACTTTTTGTATTAATCCATTTTAATGGCAATAAGCATAAAACAAGACATTTTCCTGCTTACTTAAACAAAGCATACTAAACATAATTTACTTTATTCATGATGACTCTGGGCCATTGCTACCAGTATTCATTAGGGTCCTATGTAGGAATGTAATTCTGATTTTTTTTCCTCAGGCTGGCAGATGTAAATTCGCCCACAGCCCTTTTGTCTACCTCTAAATAGCCTCTTAAAATTCTACTTTGTTGCTTCTCTTAAATTTTTGGCTGTAAAATAAATCAAGATAAATATGCTGGTTAACAACTATGTGTTAAATAAGAATTACAAAAAAGCTCTGAGACAAGAGTAAAGTATTTTGCTTTAAAGGGAGACATTGTCACAGTCACTTGAGATTTGTAGAATATATACATACTGGCAGCAAAATGGCACAGTGGATAGAACACCAGGCATGAAGTCAGAAAAAACTCATTTTGCTGATTTCAAATCAGACTTGTAAACACTTATTTGAAGTGTAACCCTGGGCAAATTATGAAACCCTTTTTAAACATCCTTATTTTCTTATTTGTAAAATGAGCTAAAGAAGGAAATGGCAAGCACTCTAATACCTTAAAAGGAATCACAAAGAATCAGACATAACTGAAAAGGACTAAACAACAACAACAAATCTACATACAACTATTTGTTTATTTTAGTGTGTTTCTTGAAGGATTGACTGTGACTTGTAGTAAAAAAGTATGTCCATAGTATACAAAATGAATTATATAAGCTCTGTTTTGGAACTTTTGATATCTGTATATGTAATTTATTGAGATTATATATATATACATATATATATATAAATATCTCACATATATGCACATGCTTATTTGTGTGTGTGTATATATATATATTCATAGTTCTACATAGTACTACTTAGTACTACTAAGAATATATATTAGTAGCATGAAAGTAAAGATAATTGCCTCTCAGGTAAATAGTGACTTAGGAATTGGAATGATAGGTTTAAAGAAGAGGATTCTAAAGGATTTTGTGATCACTTTTATTTGGATTTCCCTCCAAGGAAATAGACTGAAAATCATCCTTGCTTTCCAAGGCAGTGAGACTCTTGTCCATGTCCTTCTTTGAGTTCTCCGTAGCAGAAAGGTCAAACCTGGGATGTGGTCTGCAAAACTGAGGCAGCAGAAACAAAATAAAATGTAATTGGACAATATTTAACAAAATACAATACAATATGACATAGATAATAGTAATTGGTGTTTTAGTTTGTCTTTGTTTAATCAGATACTTCATTGATAATATCATTTTGCCTGTTCTTCAGAGTTTCTCATTGTTTATATGTTGCAAGCTGACTTAATTTTTGTGAGAAGCTGACTTCAATTGCATTCTGTGCCTCATTGCAGTGTAACAAAATCAGTAAAATGTTATTTTTAAAAATGTTCCTTTGCTTTCATGGGAAGCTTTGTCTTCAGGAAATTGCTAAGTTCCTTTAATGGTTCAAGCTTTCCAAAGATTTAATGATATTGGAAAAAGTTTACAAGGTTGATGTGGCATTTTTAATGTATTTATCAAATTAAAAATTTACAAAAAATCCTACTCTATTGCTTCACCATCATGTGAAGGTGACCTTGATTTTGTTCTATCCATGACAATGGAGAGTAAGCAAACATCTTACCCATCTGGAAAGGCTTCAGTATGGATCATGAGGAAAACAATGTATATTTCATACAAATAACTATCTAGTCAGTCAGATGATGAATAAGCATTTATTAAGTGCCAAATTTGTGGGAATTTCTGTGCTTAAATCTGGAGATACAAAAATAGGGGGGAAAAGTCTCTTGAGCTCAAGGATATTTCAATCTGATGGAGAAAGTCATACAGAAGAAAATTTGAAAGGGGCTGAGAGGCTAGGGAAGATGGTACCTAGGCAGAGGCATAATTAAGTCCAATGAAAGGAGTGTAGCTAGTGGCACATGGAGAGTTGACTGGCCTCCGAACTCTCTTTAAATGGAGGCTTCAGGAAAAGTTCTTTCCTCTGTCTTCCAGCCTTCTACTAAGACAGAGGGGATGGAAGCTTTTGATAAGGTATGTGAACCAAAGTTCATGCAATCTTGCACAATAATGAGTTTCGTGGTGGAAGCGGTTCCTTGGTCCATGGTGCTGGAGTCCAAAAAGCATAGCGGGTGGGATGTAAAGTCTAAATTTTGTTTGAAGAAGATCATTGCTAGAAGACTGACTATTAGACTTGAAAAACTTTAGACCGTAGAACTTTGTGTTGATCATGTTCTAATACATAGAAGTGCCATGTATCATATCAGGAATATTTAATCAGATTCCTGTAATTTTTAAGTATTACTATAGGCAGTTAGTAAGGAGAGATTTATGACTGGGAGAAAAACTAGTAGGCTATTGCAATGGTCCAGACATGTTGTGATGAGGGCCCATATCATGATAATGTCACTGGAGAAAGTTTGGTGTTTATTGCAGATAAACTATTGTAGATATTGCAACCCTAAAATCATTAGGCCATGAAAACATTTTTTATATGGAGACTGAAAAAGAATGAGGAGTTTTAGGATGACAGCTGCATAACTATCAGGATGGTTGTATTCTTGACAATAGTAAAGACATTTGGAATTATGGAAATGTTTAGTGGAAAGATAAATTCAGTTTTGGACATATTGAGTTTAAGATGTCTATAGCATATCCAGTTAGAGACATACTGGATTGTTGCATAGTCATGATTTTGAAAAATTAAATGGACAAAAAAATATATAGCTATATAAGACATGAGAATGGATCATTAACTGTTACTATTAATTATTTTACAAGTGGAAAATAACATAAAATCTGCATTAGCCTTGTAGTTGAATGTTAAAGTCCTTATTTTTAACATATGGATATTTATCCTAAAAAGGACATACTAAATTATAATTAATCATGCTTAACTCCATGGTAAATTTAACAGTAACATAATTAAATTTTTTCACACTTGGTCTGAGTTCCAAGATTGATGTCTACCTTTTCCATGAAACACTTGATCCTTTTTCCCTGAGCTTTCACCCCCCCCCTTTGAAACTTATGTCCAAAATCTTCTCAGCTCAGTGCCCTCAGTTTTAGACACTATTAAAGAGCAAAGAACAGATTTAATGAATTTCCTGGCAAAAAGATGGTAGATGCTCTAAAGCAGTGTATCTCAATCAGAGTATCACAATCCACCCTGTTTTCTGTCTTTCAAAGCACCACATGAACTGTTCTCCTTCCCCTCTGTTTGCTGGAAGGTATTTCTGATATATAATCAATTGGAAAAATTGATTATAAGTCAAAAATTAAAAAAAAATACCCCCAAAACAGGAATCAAATAAATATCACAAAAAGAAGCAATGACACAGACAATTAAGTTTTGAGGTTCAGACAGGGAGCAATTTTCTACTCTTCCAGGAATTTCAGGTGTTTTGTGGAGGAAGAATGTGTATGGCCAGAATCATTAACCTTAAGTATAATGATAGGAGTTGATAGGAAGACTAAAGTAACAGGAGAGAGCTGGACTGCTAAGCTGTGAATTGGAACAATTTCTCAGCTTTGCCCTATTATACTACTATACTTATCGGTTACTGGTTCATTGATTGGTAGGCATTTATGAATTTTGCTTCCTAATTCATTTTATTTGACTAATATATTTGGGTCTTGTCACTACTGTAACAGGATAGTTTATGGAAAGGTAAATGTGGATTTGAAAATCTTTATGGACTCATTTATTACATACATTCTCTAGTCTTCCAGGCTGACACTTATTCAATAGTCAGAACAGGTAGCAGGGCAAATACATCTCCAATGAAAAATGAAGCATTGTATGGAATCATCATTTCCGGGCTCCATGATGTGATACATAAATAATTTATGTACACTCTACTGCTTTTGTTTACTTACCTATTAGTACAAAAAGTCTTTGGCACATGATTTAGTGGAATTTGATATAGTTCTTGATCTGCTATCTCCATTCAAAAGCAAACAAGTTCATGTATTTCCTTTGGGAAATTAAAATCTTAATACTAGGAAAAGGCTTAGATACTGTTACCTGGTAAATATTTCAGAGAAAGAAAATAAAATTACTATGAATTCATAAACACTGAAGCATTATAAATTCTCTGAATGGTCAATTTTCAAGATGTCTGATGTGAGAAAGGATTACAAAATATGAAAAAATGTATAATGTCATTAAACTTTCCTCTTCCCCTTCTATGCATCCCTCCTCAACAGAAGCAATAAGAATACAGTTAAATTATGTACCTTTGAATGAAATCAGATTGACTTTATGAATGTGGAAAACCACATAAAAACATTTGAGATATTAACTGACCTCTCCCTTAACTTCTTTATGATTCAATGGCCAATTTTTGTTGAATTTTCATTCATGACATAACTAACATTTGTCCCAATGTCTCTAATCTCATGACCACTATCTTTGTTCTGGCACTCAGTGGATCTGATTCTTGCAATAGGTTCCTAATTAATCTGGAAGCTTCCATCGCTCTCTCCATCCTATCCCTCAAAAACTTGCCAGTGATATTGCTAAAGCACAAGTCTGATCATATTACTTTCCCAGTCAAGAAGATTCAGGGATTTTCTATTACTAATTAAATAAACATACAAACTCTTCTGACTAAAACCTGTCTTTCTTACATGCCATACTCTTATGTCTTCTCACACACACCACATTTCACCAGAACTGCTCCACTTGTTCTCCCTGACGCAGATCACTCTATTTCTTGCCTCTGTTCTATTTCACAGGCTCTCTCCCATGCCAACATGTTCCTTTTCTCTACCCTTTAGAAAATCTAGGTCTCTTAAAGGGTTAATTCACATGGAAGCTATATTCAAGGGACCATATTCATTTTTTTTACCTACATCATCTGGGCCTAGCATAGTTTCTGACAAATATAGGTATTGAATGATATACTTATGGAATTCAACTGATTTGCTTTGACCAAAATCTCCTATACCTTAATGTTGTTATGCATTTACGAAAAGACTTAATATGATGCTAGAATATATTCATAGAAATGGCATTGAAATATTAATAATTGTAATTTTGTTGTACACTCTCTTTTGCTGAACAAATTTAGATCATTGAGTTTTAGTTTTTGGTGACATTTAGAAGTAAAGGGAGATGAGTGGGGACAAATGCATATAGAATTAAGGTGACATAAGAATAGAATCAGAATGATTAAAACCTAGAAAGAACTAAAGCTTGAATTTTAGCATAGTTGAACTGAAGAAGAAAATTAAAGAAGGGATATGATAACACAATTAGCTTTATGATGTGAGACATTTGACAAATGTTTTCAATGTATTTTTGTGAATATCTGTGACTCTATGATCATATGTTGATTTTAGACTGGCTGACAGAACCAAAGAGTTTAATATGAATCAGAGAGGGCTCCGGGGCACTGGCAGATGTCTTTGTCCTTGGCCTGTTCCAAATTTTTAGCAAGGGAATGGATGTAAGTAATGATGACATGCTTGCAAAAGTATGAATTGCAGGAAGTTAAGAGAAATACCTAATCCAATGAATATTGAACCAGAATTCCGTCTCATTAAGTTGGAATGACTGAACACAAAATTGAAGATGGGGAAATGGGAAATCCATTTGCATTCAGAAAGATAACTCTGGAAATGCAGCATGGGGACTTTATGGCTAGAAATAAATGCATATGAAAAATATCTAGGGGTTTTATTGGACTACAAGTTAAATATTACTCAGTAGTATGATGTGTTAGACAAAAAAGTTAATAGAACTATATTCCTGGTCCAGGGAAATAAGATTAAATCATTTTCATTAGACCACATCTGTAATACTATGATCAATTTTTGTCTAAGGGTACCAATGAGCTCGAGTAGAATCAAAAGAGGACTACAGGATTACAAGAGGCCTTATAACACATTCAGACAATCTTCAGAAATTGAGAATGTTTAAGCTGAAATAGAGAAAATTGAAAGAAAAATAATATTTTCAATTATTTGGAAGTTTCTCACATAGAAGGGTAAATGGATCACTGCTTTGATCATAAGTTGGAATTATGATAAATGTATTTCCTATTTTCTCTCTACTCATATTAAACTAATTACCTCATCAGCTCATATAAGTTCAGGTGGTCAGTTAATAAAATATTTATTAAATTCATAATATAGGCCAGAACTGTAATATGGAGAAAGACAGAGAGACAGAGACAGAAAGACAGAGAAAGTGTATAAGTTTATAGAGATTGAGACATAGTAGGTGTAAGGATGGAATTTGTGCAAGGGGGATGGACTCAAAGGAGCCAGAGAAGGCAGTTGCTGACAGTTGCTAACAGTTGAGACCAGAGAGAATTCTGGGAATTTCTCCAAGGAAGAGGAGAGAAGAGAGATCTTAGGGCAGAGGGCTGGGAAGAGGGAGGAGGAGGATATCCCAGCTCAGATCCAGTCCTGAGGGCTTCCTGAGGATCTTTTGTTCAGGAATTGTAACCCTGATTTCCTAGTCAAAGCCATTCCATTGCATCTCACCAGTCAAGACTTCAACCATTGAGACAGCTAAGTTTTTGGACTCCATTTTGGGAGCAATCTCTTAATCTTCTTTACCCACTACCCAACCTTGCTGAGAGACCCCCTTCAGTCAAAAGCTTACAATTATAGAAAAGGATAGAAACAGAAAGATAGAAATAGAAGGAGAAGGGGTGCGAGACACTTAGGAGTGGGAACCCCAAAGGTTCCCACCTAAGTGACAGACCCCATAGGAATAGCAAAGAGGGCACCCCAAAATCCCTCTGCCCTCCACTCCTTTCCCCAATCCCTGATTTGCAAACAATAAAAGGCCATTCTACAGTCAGATAGTGTTCCAGTATGCCTGAGAGACAGCAAGGGAGAGGGGAACCACAGCTTGGTCTGTCTGCCTCCATCTTGAAGCCTGACCACCCATTGTGAATTTAACTGATTGGGGGGAAGTTTGTATGAACCCCATCCTTATTCAGGATCAGATTGGGGTTCCACATACCTTCTCTTATAGGGAAGCCTTAACCCCAGCTTCTGTGGGGCAGCAGGACCATCCAGGTCACCGAGTTTTGGAGTGACACCCCCTTAAATCTCCCAGTGTATATTTGGCCCCAGGGGAGTATTGGAAGAGAGACTCACCGCATAGATTTTCTCTATCTCTCTTCTATCAAACTTTCATGATTGGCTTTTTTATTATTACATAGGAAGAATATTTTATATATATATATATATATATTTTTTTTAAATCAGTAGTTTTGGCTAATATATTGGCCAGGCTGTTTGGGGCAAATGACTTTTCTGAGTTTGTTTCCTCAAAGGCAAAATGATCATAGTACTTTTTTTTTCTGGGGACTATGGTGAGAAAGGAGTTTTATCAGTCTATGAGTCAACATTTATCAGGCACTTTTAACTATGTATGAGGCACTGGGGACTACAAAGACAAAGAGACTGTTCTTGCTTTCAAAGAGCTCACATTCTAACAGGCAAAGCAACATGCAGATTTATATACAAGATATTCACAGATAGAATTGGAGATAATCTCAGAGGGAAGGTACTAGAAGGGAATTGGGGCAGAGGAGACCCCTGTGAGAAGGTAGGATTTGGGCAAAGTCTTGGCAGAACCCAATTACCAAAATGGTAGAGGGTTGGGAGAGAGAGTATTCCACTTGGGAGAATAGCTAGTGAAAGGGAAGCCAGAATATGTCTGTAAAATAAATTTTAAGTTATAGTCATTATAGTAGTGAATAAAAATTACCATTCCCAGTTTCCTGATTGACACTTGTTTTCATTTAATCAGGTTAACAAAGCTCATACTGATGGAAACTCTTAGGACCATTTCAAAACCAGTAAGAATTAGAAGCAGTGAGGGGCAGTTTGGTGGTGCAGTGGATACAGCAGCAGACCAGGGTTCAGGCATGGCCTTAGGCATGTCCTAGCTGCATGACCCTGGACAAGTAACTTAACTCTGCCTAGCCCTTGTGCTGCTGTCTCAGAGCTGTTACTAATAGGGAAAGTAGGAGTGTAAAAGTCACATGCACATAGAATAGAAGGAAGGATCTGAAGTAATCAAAATAAACAAATCCCAGCAAATCTAACTCAGTGGCTCTTTGCATCTCAAAGCTATTAAGTCAGAGATCTCAAAGCAATATTTCCTGGGAATTAGAACTTTCTAATTTTTTAAATAGCATTTATTTAGTTAAAATATAAACTCTGAATTGGCATGTCTCATGTCAGCCACAGGTTTCTAGAGCCCCAGACAATTCTCTGGTTTGGCCCATTTATGATGCAATCAGCTCTCTGCCCTTCTGGACAAGAAGTGTTCACATAGAGATCTATGTTGAATGCAACACTTTTCAGAAATTTGCCATTTGGCATCATTCCTTTGCTGTCAATAAAAGAGAAGCCTCCTATATAGAGACTGTCAAAGCAATTGATATTGCCTCTATTTATTTACTCATTTTTTTTCCTTTTCTTTTATTTTACCTGAAGGTATCTGGCTGCCTAGAAGAAAAAAAAAATAAATTAAAGAGTGGAGCTCCATGCATAATAGGAGATCACCTGTGTATTATCTCACTTAGTTACCCCTGAGGCACTGCGATAATTTAGTCACACAATAGAGGTCATGTTCATAAAGCATGTTTTGGTAAAAAGAGCCAAGCAATTTCAAGTAGAGATGTGATTCTATAAATCTTATGCAGAGATAGTAAACAGTGAATCTTCTGCATATTTCAAACAAGTGACCAGCAGTGCACAGGATTTTTTTTCCCTTTTTTGCTGACAGCCTGACTTTTTGATAGCTCAGTGGCATACATGCTAATACATAATGTATAATTTCAAAAAGAGTGTGATGTATTCCATGAACTCAAATTCTAGTTTGGTCCAAATGACCCACCAAGGATGATATTCAGAGTGCATGCTGATTCCTGGAATCCTCTGCTTTGTCAGAAAATATCTCCTCTGAGGGCAGGGTAAGTGTTCCATCTGGCACAGATGCCAGCAGGCAACATTGCTTCCCTAAGTGCTGAGTGCTTCACTTTCCCAGAAAGGGGGACCTGAGGATGCTTCAGTTGTATTCTAATGTGGGCCATAAATTCATGCCTCTGTTTTTTTAATGGTTTAGCAATTGATAGCATTTTTAAAAAATCTAGCTATTAAAGTATTTTCTGTTCTTTGATATAAATATGATACCTACTTTTTGAATTGTGCTAATAATTACTTCAATAAGGGCTAGAAATAAAATCCTGGCTTCTCATTTCATTTAGTTTAAAGAACTGCTAGGTGAGGAAGCTATTTCTTTGCCAATTAAAGATTGCATTTTTTCTCTAACTTTTAGCGTTTTTAAAAAATCAATGAAAAGTTGGTATGCCAGGTATTGTGCTTTAAAAATATGTCATTTTAGTCCTCATAACAAGCCTGGAAGGCATATGCTATTATCTCTACTTTATAGTTAAGGAAATTAAGTTGATAGAGGTTAAGTGACTTACCCAAGGTCACACAACTAGGAATTATTTGATACTGGATTTGAATTCTTGTCTTCCTGCCTCTTTGTCCAACACACTCAGACACCTAGCTGCTTCCAAATTAAGTGATTTGCCCAGGATCCCTCAGGACAGTGTGCCAGTGGCAGGAACTTGAACTCTGGCCTTCCTGAATTCAAGGCTGGTTTTCTGTCCACTTTGCCACCCTGAAAATATAACAAAATGAGGAAGGGAATGAGTATTAATATAGCTCTTACTCTATCCTAGGCACTGTGCTAATAATTTTACAAATATTATCTATTTTTCCCCTAACAATCCTGTTAGGTAGATGCTATTATCATTCTCATTTTATACTTAAAAAAATTGAAGCAAATGGAGGTTAAATAAGTCACAAAGCTAATGTGTGTCATAGTCAGATTTGAACTCATTCTCCCAAATCCTGGCCTCTCTGTCATTTAGCTGCTTCAAAACTAATGAAATAATTAACATAATTTATCAAATAATTGAGAAATGGCAATGGGACTTGGGAAGCAGAAAAAATTTTAAAAGATATGGATAGAGCTCTGGCCTTATCCATAGGAGAAGCTGTTCTCTACAACTTGCTTTTCTGTATTACTTTAATCAAGCCATTTAGACCTCAGTTTCCTCATCTGTCAAAACTAGAGGACTACATGTTCTCTGTTCCCCCTTCTAGGTCTTAAAATTTTAGTCTATTACTCTGATTTGTCAGAAACTCAGAAGAGCTGTTATTTCAGGAATTTCATCCTATCTTTTTCCCTCTTGCCTTAGTAGATAGATTTTATGAGTTAATGGGTTCAAAAAACAAACAAAAAAACTTTAATTGCCAATATTTAACCTCTGAATTTATTAATGTTAATGAACCAATGGGAGACAGGTGGCAGGACACAAGTCTTTCATTGGGTTGTATGTGAAGTCTTTTTTTATATGCCAGCGTTTATGATTAGGACCACAACCATACCATGATGAGGTACTAGTGACAATTTCAGGCAAGGATGCTCATGTCAAAAAGGCATGGTGTCAGTCCTGTCATTTGAAGTTTGATGTCATAATGAACATCCTAGTAGTTGACCTCTAATAGATAAGCAGGTATGAATCCAGAAAGATTTTTCTCTGAACCTCAGCTCCTTCAGCTCTATGATTTGTAGCTCCCCTGAGATTACAGTATTCAAGTTATTATTGTCACTTTTTCTCAGCATGTCTTTGTCCTACATGGCATATTGTAGAAGTTAAAATGATAGAGATTAGGAGGAAATTAAGTTGCTAAGTATGTTTTCTTTTCCCATATTTTCATTTTGTTTGTGGCTTGTTTTTAAAAAATATAATATAATGGCATCTGATTCTGTGATAATGGTAGTAAACTTCATTCTTTATATTTTTATCTGAAATTAAATCATTTTTCTTATTTTCGTTAAAATATTTCCCAATTATATGTAAAAAAATTTAACTATAAATATTTTAATTGTTCCAAATTCTCTCCCCCTCTGAAAATTGTACCCTCTCACTTAAGGAGGGAAACAATTTAATTTTTATTATTCATGTGAAGTTATGCAAATCATTTTTTCATATTAGCCATGTTGTAACAGAAGACACAAACAATATAAAATATTTAAAACACAAATAATTAAAAACGTGTGCTTCAGGGGGCAGCTGGGTAGCTCAGTGGATTGAGAGTCAGGCCTAGAGACAGGAGGTCCTAGGTTCAAATCTGGCCTCAGACAATTCCCAGCTGTGTGACCCTGGGCAAGTCACTTGACCCCCGTTGCCCACCCTTACCAATCTTCCACCTATGAGACAATACACAGAAGTTAAGGGTTTAAACAAAAAAAAACAAAACAAAACAAACAAACAAACAAAAAAAAAACGTGTGTTTCAATCTACATTTAGTGGTGATCAGTTATCTCTCTGGAAGTGGATAACATTTTTCATCATGGGTCCTTTAGAATTATCTTGATTCTTTGTTTTGTTCAGAGTCCCTAAGTCTTTTACAGTTCATCATTCTTATATTATTGTTTCTTTGTACAATGTTTTCCTGATTCTGCTCACTTAACTTTGTGTTAGTTCAAATAAGTCTGCTCTAGATTTTTTAAAAACCATCCTGCTCATTATTCCTTGTAGTAAAAAAAGTACTACATAACAATCCTCAACAACAAAATGTTCAAACACTTACCAATTGATGTGTGTCCCCTTGATTTACAATTTTTGACACCCTAAATTATTTGTAAAATTAAATTATTTTCCCTTTTCTTTGATTTCTTTCAGATTCAGACTTTTGAGTGGTATTTCTGAATCAAGGGATATACAGAGTTTTATAGACTCTTTGTGAGTAATTCCAAATTGTTCTATACAATTGTTAGATAAGTTCACAACTTCTTCAGTAGTGCATTAGCAATCTATTTTTGCAAAATCTCCTCCAGCATTTGTCATTTTCTTTTTCTGTCTTATTAGCCAGTCTGAAAGATGTGAGGTGATATTCCAGGGTTGTGATTTTCATTTCTCCAATTAGTATTCATTTAGAGCATTTTTTTCATTTCACTATTTTCACATTCTTTGATCATTTAGCAACTGGGGAAAAGCTCTTATTTCTATATTCTGTTCTCTTTATTCTTATTTCTGTTCTCTATATATTTGAGAAATGAGACCTATGTCAGAGAAACTTGTTGCAAAAAATGCTTTGCAGTTTCTCATTTTCGTTTCAATTTTGAACATATTAGTTTTATTTTTGCAAAAGCTTTTAAATTTCAGGTTATCAAATGATCTTTTCAACTTCCTTTATCTCTTCTACATCTAATTTGGTTATAAACTCTAACATTATTCATAGATCTAACAGACATATTTTCCTTGCTCCCTAATATACTTATAATTTCACCCCGTTATATTTAAATCATGGAGGAACTCTTACTTTATCTTTTAATAAGGTCTGATATGTAGATTTCTGCCTCGTTTCTAAGAAGTTACTTTCCGGCTTTACAAGCGATTTCTGAGTTCTTTCCTCAAAATTTTGGAGTGGTGGGTTTATCAAATACTATGTTATTATGGTCATTTACTACAGTGTACTTTGTACCTAATTTATTCCATTGATTAACTACTCTGTTTCTTAGCCAGAAGCAGATTGCTTTTATTGATTACTTAATTTGAAATCTGGAACTGGTAGGCATCCCTACTTCACTTTTTAAAAATTATTATTGATTCTCTTAATATTCTTGACCATTTCTTCAAGTGGAATTTGTTTACTTTTTCTCCTACCTCTATGAAAAAAATCCCTTGGTAATTTGATTGCTTTGGCCCTGAACAAGTAAATTAACTTAAATAGAATCATCACTTTTATTACATTGACTCAACCTAACCATGAGCATTTAATATTTATCTGGTTTTTAAGACCTATCTTTATTTGTGTGAAAAATGTTTTTTAATTATGATTACATAATGCTTGGTTTTGTCTTGGCAAAAAAAGAAAAAAACAACTCCCAAGTGTTTTATATTTCCTACATTTATTATAAATGAAATTTTTCTCTCTTTCCCTTTTGAGTTTTGTTGGTTGTTTATAGAAATGCTGATAATTTCTGTGGGCTGATTTTATATCCTCCAATTTTCTAAGTTGTTAATTGTTGCAATTAGTTTGTTAGATGATTTTCAAAGTTCTCTAACTATACCATCCTATCATCTACCCAGAATGATAGTTTTGTTTCTATGCTGCCTATTTTAATTCCTATAATTTCTTTGTCTTATCTTATTGTTATAGATAGTATTTCTTTTACAAAAGTGAATTAGTAATTATATGAGATTTTGCTTCACCAGCAAAGAAGGGATATAACTGATGTTAGTTTTGTACACACATACACACACATGAACACACACACACACACATGCATTTGCTTCACCCCTGATCTTATTGGGAATTCTTCCAAGTTTATCACCATTATTGATAATGCAAGCATTATCTTGGTTTTGGATGGATTCAACTTATCTTTTTAAAAAATGTACCATTGATTCCTCTCCTGACTAGTGTTTTTGGTAGGAAGAGATGTTGCATTTTTTTCAAAGGCTTTTTCTGTATGTATTGATTGAATTATATGATTTTTGTTGTTATTTTTATTGATATGATCAGTTATTCTGGTAGTTTTCCTACTATTGGACCAGCTATCCACATTCAAGGTATAAATCCTACCTAGTCATAACTATGATCTCTCAGATAAAGTACTGTAGCAATCTCTTTGTTAGTGTTGTATTTTGAGATTTTTGCTTAATTAATAAATTAAGACAATTGGTTAACAATTTTATTTCTCCTTTTTTCTCTCTGGTTTAGTTAGTAAAAGCATATTTGTTTAATTAAAATTGTTTAATATTTTATGGCATTCTTTCTATATATGTTTTCCCAAATAGTTTACATAGAATTAGCATTATTTTTTCCTAAAATGACTGGTTGAATTCGCTTTTAAATCCATCTAGTTTTAGGCATTTTTTCTTAAGGAGTTAATTGATGGCTTGCTCAATTTTCTTTTTTTCTAAGACAAAATTACTTAAGTTTTATAATACCTCTTTTGGTAATGTGGACAGTTTACATTTTTGAAATATACATCTTATACATTTAGGTTGTCAGTTATCCTGGCATATAATTGGGCATTGTTAATGCATTTATTTTTTCATTTTTGATGCTACTAATTTCTGTTCATTATTTCATTTTTAATCAAGTTAAGCAGTAATTTATTTATTTTATTTTTTCACAAGTCTATAGTTTTATTAGTTCAATTTTTCTTGTTTTATTAATATAAACTCTTCCTTGATTTTCAAGATACTTGTTTTGGGATTCAGTTAGGTATTTTAATTCATTCTTTTTTTTTTCTAGTTTTCTTAGGTGCATGTTCTATTCATTAACATGCTTTTTCTAACTTTTATTGATAAATAATCATTTAGGGAAATACATTTTCTCCTTAGTTTTTTATTGGCTGCATCCTACAAAATTTGGATTGTTGTATTATTGATGTCATTCTCTTTTATGAGATTACTGATTATTTCTATGATTTGATCTTTGATCCCCTAATTTTTCAGAATTAGATTATTTAGTTTCAAGTATTTTTTAATTTTCCATCCATGGCCCTTTATTAAATGTAATTGTATTGTATTTTGATCTGAAAAGCACACATGAAATACTTACACTTTTCTTTAGTTTGTGCTAAGGTTTTTGTGCCATAATGAATGGTCAGTTTTTGTAAAAATGTGATTCAATACAGCTAAGAAAAAGACATGCTGTTTGTATTTTTTCTATTTCCATTCACTTTTCTTCAGAGGTTTATCATATCTGACTTTTCTAAGATTCTATTCATCTTCTTGACTTATTTCTTTTATTTATGGTAAGAATTATCTTGTTCTTGGAAGAGAAATTTGAGGTCCCCCACTAGTATAATTTTACTATTTGCTTCTACAATTAATTTAATTAATTTAAAAGTTCAATGCTATGCCATTTGTTAATATATTTCATATTAAAATGATTTCATTGTCTATGTCTCCTTTTAGCAACATATAGTTTTCCTGTTTATCTCCTTTAATTGAGGTTATTTCTGTTTTTTGTTTTATCTAAGTCCATAATTGCTACTGTTGCCTTTAGCAGAAGCATTATAGATTCTACTCTAGTAACTTTTTAAAGGTTCTATATGTGTCTCTGTTTCATATATTTCTTGAACATGTTGTTTGTTGTTTTTAATTTATTATTCTTTCTACTTCTTATTTATGTATAAATGTCTCCCATTCATGTTCACAGTTATGATTACTAATTATACATTTTCTTCCATTCTATTTTCTTCCCTTTTTCATTCTTTCTTTTTATTCTTTTTTTCCTCATAAAATCTATTTTGTTTCTGACCTCTTTTATCTGCCTTTCCTCTTCTCATAACTCTCCTTTTCCCTTTTTGGGAAAGATAAATTTTTATTACCAATTGAGTATATCTATTACCTTTTTGAACCAACACAGATGTGAATGAGATTCAAGCAATATCTGCCACCTCTGTCCCTATTTTCCCTTTATATAAAATACTTTCTTGAGTGCCTCTTTGATGAGAAATAATTTTCTCCATTCTTCCTCTCCCTTTCCCCTTTTCCAAATTTATCACTTTTTCTCTCCTCTACCTTTTTTTTATGAGCCAAACATAATTGATTCATTTCCATACCTTCTTTACATGTAGAATTCTTCTAAATAATAAAGTTCTTAGAGTGTGAATATATCATATTTCTATATAGAAAGGAAAAAAAGTTATACCTTATAAAATCCCTGTGATTTCTCTTTCATTATTACCTTTTTTATGCTTCCCTTGGGCCTTATATTTGAAAATCAAGTTTTCTATTCAGCTCTGGTATTTTTTTTCAGGAATGCTTGAAAGTCCTCTACTTCATTAAATTTCAATTTATTTCCTTGAAGGATTATAATCAGTTTTGCAGTTTGAATTATTCTTAGTTATAATTCTACCTTTTTGCCTTCCAAGCCTTCAGCTCCTTAAAAGTGGTAGCTGCAAATCATTGTATGATTCTGAGAGTGGCTCTACAGTATCTGAATTTTTTTTCTTGTTGCTTGAAGTGTTTTCTCCTTAACTTGGGATCCCTGAATTTTAGCTCTTTCTTTGAATATGACTTTAATGTATTACAATAATTTCAAATTATTTCTCCTTTAGGTCCGATGTTTTTCCAATTAGATAGTTCACATTTTGTTTTTTAATTATTTTTATTTAAATTTTTTCTTATTATCTCATGTATTTATTATGTCCTACTTGTCATATTCTAGTGTTTAAAAACTTATTTTCTTTATTGTAATTTTCTACCTCTTTTCCCATTTGACAAATTCTGCATTTAAAAAAACCAGTTATTTTCATCAATGAATTTTTGTATCTCTTGTTCCACTTAGGCAATTCTGTTTTTTAAAATGTTTTCTTCATCATTTTGGGGGGACAAGATATTTATTTTCTTTTCATAATTTTCTTCCTTTGCTTTCATTTTTTATATCCAATTCTTCCTCTACCACTTTTATTATGAAAATATTTTTATGCTCTTCCAAAGATTCTGCCCTTATTTCCAATTCATCTTTTCCTTAGAGCCTTCACTTGTGGCTGTTTTAACTTCAGCGCCTTCTTGTAAGTTTGCAAAAAAAACAATCTCAAAAAATATGGTTCTTTGTTTTCCTGCAATGTAGTTATGATTTCTAGAACTTGAATGACACAGCTGAACAGTCCTTTGGAGTGTATAGATCAGTGTTCCTTGAATGTCTAGAGCAAGCTGTCTAAAATCATCAAATGTACTCTCTGTCTTCCTTTCCTTTAAAATTCTTGTTTTCTCTTATGGCTTAGATTCAAGTATAAATTTTTGTATTTTAATAGTTTTTACAATTTTATTGCATATTGTATTTCCCCTGTTGGACATTATGTCCCTGGAGGACAGAGACTTTCTTTTTGCCTTTGTATTTCCAGAGCTTGATACTTTACCTAGCACAGAAAGCCACTTAAATGCTTATTCGGTGACTGAAGCAACATTTAAGAGCCATCAATATTAGTGTGCTCTCCTTCCTTGAGTATTCCTATAGAGTTTTTTTCTCTTCTCCCTTTTTCAATCCCTCTTCTATACTATGTCATGCTCATCTGCCTAGAATATAATATAATTTAACCCCCTTTATGGAAGACATTATTGTCTTTTATATTCAACTATCCCACCTCTGTATCCAAGCATCCAGTCTAAGCTATGCACACTACAGATGCTAAATAAATATGTTTAATCCAGTTGAATTTTTGAAAACAAAAATAGCCCTGTGATGTAGAAATTTGTTCTTCCTCTTCTCCTATATTCTCAGATACCTTATTCTGTATATTACATATATAGATAAATGTAAATGTGGACATATGCACACACATATAAATATACATACATAATTCTAATATTTATGAGTACATAAATATTAAATCAAAACAGCCTCTTCCTCTAAATTTTCACTCAGCTAAGACTATTGGTATCCCTACCTATCTACTTTCTGTTTAGAAATTTAAAAAGAGCCAGATTCATTCTTTGTACATGAAGTATGATATAGAGAGGAACAATATATCTGAAGTTTACACATATGGGTTTTTTTTGGTTTCTTTATATATTTTTTCCACTTAAGTGATTTTGTTATGCTTCTCTTCCACATTTGCTTATTACTATCAACTGCACCATCTTCCTCCCAGTCTTTTATACTCAGAAGTGTAGTGTCACCCTCAACTACTTACTCCCTTTCATTCAGGCATTACCCCCTTTCATCCTATCTGTGGTTAAATCCTGTCAATTTAACCTTCATTATATGCCTCTCACCTCTCCCCTTCTCTCCTCTGAGACTGCCCCCACCTGATTAAACAAGTCCTGAACTATTAAAATGGCAGAATGTTGACCTACTTGCCAGAAGCTTCTCCCCATTTCTGTCCATTCTCCATTCAGCTATCTAAAACGATCTTCCTCAAGCATAGGTCCTTCCACATCACCTCTGTTCTCAGTAAACTCTGAAGACTCTCTCTCACCTCCAGAATCAGATCTAAGATCTTCTCATTGGCATTCAAAGCCCTTTGTAATCTACCCATCCCACCTTTCAAATTTTCTTATACATTACACCCCACCACATATAGTACTACACTGCTCTTCTTTCGGTTTTGTAGCATGATAGTCCCTCTGTGCACTCCTAGACACCCTGACACCAAGTATTTTTGCTGGCTGTCCCTCATGCTTATAATTATCTCCTTCCTCATCTCAATATTCTGGCTTCACTGACCTCAAATTAAACAAAAATACCATCTTCTACAAGAGGACTTTCCAAATTGCTCTTAATTTCTATGGCCTCCCTTCTATTTGTTATTTCCATTTTTCCAGTATATATGTTATTTGTGGATAGCTATTTGCATGCTGTCCCCTATTCAATTGTGAGCTCTGTAAGGGCAAAAACTATCTTTTTTTTTTTAATTCCCAGTAATTATCCCAGCGCCTAGCACGATAGACACTGGAAAATTTTTATTAACTGACTAACCATAATAATTCACCCAAACCTTTTGAACCTCAATTTCTACATCTGTAAAATGTGGATACTGAAATTTATACTTCATATCTATTATGGGTATTAAAACCTAAACATTATATATAATTATTTTAATTAGTATCCTAATTCCATACAAAGCAGAACTTTATTTACTCCAATTTAATCCAATTTCAACTTTTACATTATATTCTCCATTTTATTTTATTTTCAAATTCAATATTCAATTAATTGTCCTTTTTATGCAGAATGTATAGTTTATTTATAATGTGAAATTCTAAGGGATTAGGTTATCTTTTGATCATATTGCCCAGTTTCAATAATAACCACATGAAAGAATGTTGGATATGTTTAATGAATTTTGAATGTCTTTTGACAGTGTTGCTTTTTAAAAATTTTAGAGCCATGGTCATTTTGGAAATGCAAATTTGAAAATATCAAGATATTTAAGAAATAAAGCAGCTTTAAATGCTTTATTAGGGTTCTTCCCAACCATATAGTTTAACCTGGAAAAAATAAAGTTATTTATAGTCTGTCAGAATATAACATTACTAATACAACTTTTCAAATCATATATAAAGATTCTATAACAAATTACATGTCAGGCTTTTGTTTATAATTTTACAAAAATTTTTGTTCATATGGCCAATGTTATGATTTATACTGCTTGAATACTTTTTTCCCCCTACCATTGGGGTATATGGCAGAAGAAAGAGAAAATAAGTGCCTGTTAATTGACAATAATTTAAGTCAAAATGAACCAGTGGTTTAACTACATCACTTACTTTTGTCTGACAATATAATAACTGGAAAAAGGAGTTTGGAATATGGTAAAGCTGAATATATTTCAGAAATCCTAGGAAGAAGTGATAACTGTGATTTAGACCAAGGATACCTGGCTATAAAAGGATTAAAAGAAAACAGGATCCCATTCGAATTATCCCAATTAGGGATTTCTAGTTCTCATGATTGTCATTTTTGTCATTGTCTCCATCCTTGTTGTTATCATCATCATAAAACATTTCTGATATTTTATCTTAATCAAGAATTTCAAACTAGAATCAAAGACTGAGCAAACACTTTAACAAAAAGCCAAAAAAAATGTCATCAGACAAAATCAAAGGAGTCATGTTACTGTTAGTTGTAATCATAAGGAAGTATATTCCTAAGTGACTTCTGGACACTTAATACTAGAAAAACTGAAATGTTAGTATATCAAATTTATGTAATGAATCTCCTTCTGATAAATCTTTAATACTTAAAAGCCACATAGAGGATCCCTAAAAATTAAATGCAGAGATACCAACAACTCAAAATATATATCTCTCAATTCTATTCTAATTTTTGTTTTCCCCCAACACAGAGGGTTCTTCCAAGTGCTGGAAATCTTCCTTGCTCTTTTTTGACAATTTTCAAACACTGATGTAGCATATAGGCTGTTCATAAGTCATCCATCATTTTTATCTAATAACTTTAATTTTACTGGTATTTTTCTTTCAATGCATCCTTTGTACTACTTCTTTTATATAATGACTCTTTCCATTGCCCTTTGGGTAAGCCTCAATTAGAATTCTTAAGAACATGTAGATTTCTGTTTCAAAAAATATGTTAAAGTTAGTAAAAGTATTTTCAAAAAAATCCATTTGCTCTGACAATGGACAATAGAAATATATTTTGAACATTAAGCAGTTATATGATCTGTGGATTAGTATTCAGGATTTGTCCTAATTCATTCTTATCAAGGAAAAGACATTTAAAGTAAAACCTATTTTCCTGATTGTGGGGAAAACAACATTACAGGGACATCTTATTAGTAGAAATCTTCAATATAGTTAAATGTGCAGCACACGTGGTATTGTCCAAAAAGTTTCTGAAAAAAAACAAAAACAAACCTTGTACACTGCTAATGTTTGTTCAAAATCAGCAATAATTTAATATCTTTGATTAAGCTAGTAATGCTGTATAATTTTGTTGAATTACGAGTTCATTGAGGTGCTGATTTATTTTATTAATAACAACAAAAATAGTCTCCTAAATTTGGGAACATGACAGATGGCAATAGCCAGAGGAACTGGCCCAAAGATAGACAATGGTGCTAGCAGCGGACTC
The DNA here is from genome assembly GCF_016433145.1 of Gracilinanus agilis. Lineage (NCBI taxonomy): Eukaryota > Metazoa > Chordata > Mammalia > Didelphimorphia > Didelphidae > Gracilinanus > Gracilinanus agilis. The sequence continues at coordinate 456,573,442 of NC_058130.1, read as the reverse complement.
AGTAAGACCAGGGTTCAAATTTGTCATTTAGCTACCTTTAGAAAAAAAAGTACTTACAATTCAAATGTAAGTCACTATTAATTAATACTCAAAAGATGCCTATTGATTGATTCATTGAAAAAAGAAAAATTTCTCTGTGCCCCAGTTTTCTCATATGGAAAATGAGTGATGGATTAAATGACCTAAGTTCCCTTCTTTATCAAAATCTGTGAACCTCTGATTTTGTCATAAAATCATCAATATTTGAAGCACTGAAATATTACAATGTGGAGATGATAAGCAAAATCTGGGTATCTTTTGCTAATTTTTAGCCTTCTAATTTATTTACTTTTTTCTTTTTTTCTTACTGCTATGTAGTATTTCTCTGAAACTTAAAAAAATCTATTTTTATTTTAATAAATAAGAACAGCATCTTATTAACATCCTTGTCTCTAATTCTTTTAAATTGATGCATATTTGTTTCCAAAATAGAAAATCTTATCAGTAAATATAGCATTCATCCAGAGGAAACAATGTAAACCAGAGTTCCTATTTTCAGTCATTAGTTTAAAAACCCCAAATTGCTGATTGATACGTGCAGTTTTGGCTTGTTTTCCCTTTCAGATTGTAGTACAATGAAAGTTTTGAAATTAATGGACCACTGATATTATTAGTGTCTGTTTCTGTCCTGCTGCTTACCAGTTTATCTTACCTGCATGTGTAGTTCTATTATTATATTTGTATTGTGTTCAATGCGCTTTTCCCTGAAGTAGAATGCCCTACTTAAAAATGTAAAGCACTATCTGATATTTTGTTTTAATTTTCAATAACTTACTTAGAATTCTTCTCCTAATACTCTATGTCTCAGCCATTTACTCTATTTGCAAATGAATACAAAACTATCTACCCATGAAAGAAGAGGCAGGGATTGATGTTTGAATGCCTTGGCCATAGAACAGAGTAAAGCATCCTGTTAGTAAGCAGCATGCAAATTGAGCACTTGTCCCCATCTTTCTTCTGAAATGACTCCCTGCCTCTAGTATATCATGGCATCAATTAGACATCTGTACATGACATGTATAATTAAAGGTTTTCCCACATTAAGACTAAAACAAAAAGCTTTTACGTGTTTATAAGAAAAACAGTTCTCTTAGATAATGTATCTTATACTAATTAAACTTGCAATATGAATTTGGAAAGCAAATGATGTCATTTTCTTTACAAATAGAATAGCCTTAACATATTCCTGTAGTACTTGCACTGAATGACATAGGCATTTCCTACAGAGAAAGAAAGGAATGTTCTTTCCCCTCACTGGTTTTGTAATGAATAAGTTTAATATTATCATCTAAAATAAGCAGCTAGGCATTGTTCCATTGAAAGCCAACCTTGAAATAAGGAATCCCTGGATGCATGTCTCAGTTTTTGATATATCCTGGATGTGTGAGCTTGGGTTAAAGTCATTTCTTTAGGAAACTCTCAAAATTATGCATTGCTGATAGTGTAACAACCTACATTGATATATACAAATAGCAGGTTCCTCTTTCAATTAAATAAAAGATCTACTATCCATTACACATAAACATAAAAATAAATATACAGACAATAATTTCAAAATTGTTATTATTTATGTAAGATTTATATCTATTGGTTTGACTTCATCCTGTACCATTTTTTTATTCTTAAGTGTGAAAGAAAATCTTTATGGATATTGTACCCATATGCTGCATAAATATCTATATGTCCCTTGCCAGAAGAGCTAGATAACCCTTATTTTATTTTAATTTTTTAGCAACAGAGATGATTTTTTTCAAATATTTTTATTACATAGTAACCACCACCATCACTAACAAAAACATTTAAATAAACAAATACAAAAAAATGAGCAAAATCACAAATTCCACATCGTTTACCAATTTGTTTAAAATATATACATTGTATATGTGTGCTAATATGTATATATATATATATGTATATGTATATATATATATATCCTCCGTTTTGAGTTCCTTTCAGATTTGTTTAACTTTGAAACTTTTTTCTTGATTTTGTAGCTGTTATTTCTTAAAGTCATCATAGAATCGATTATCTTTTCAACTCTTCTATTTGCCTTATTTTCTTTGTATTTGCAATATTTGTAATTTCTAATAATATAGTACAATCTGTTACATTCAACTATCCCAATCTATTCAGCCATTTCTCCTAAAAATTATATTTGTATTTCTAATTATTTTGTTATTACAAATAAAACTTCCCTGAATATTTTAATACATACATAGCATTTACCCTCTCAGCAGTATCCTAAGGGCTTAATCCTATTAAAGTTATCCCTAGATTAATTAGCATTAGCAAATTTACAATTCTTGATGTATATTTCTATCTTGTTTCCTAAAAAAGAAAAAAAACAATTCACAACTGCTGCTTTACCAATTAATATTGGGCCTGTTCCTCTATGTTCCAATAAACATTTAATTTGATTAACTTAACCAGTCTAGTTCTCAGTTGACATGTATTACCAGTACCATATTTACCTAGATTAGTCCATAAATAGAGACACAATCTGTTGTCAGTACCATACTTTTTCCAAAATCAAGTCTTTCCAGCTTCATCATACTCAGTGGAACTTTTTTCAAATGCCACAATTCCTCAGGAATGCAGGATTCTCTCCTTACAGTGATGTGTTAAAGTTGGATTTTTTTAGACTATTTATACACTCTAAACTAGTGATAGGCAAACTTTTTAAAGAGGGGGCCAAAGGAAAGGAAATGCTCATCTATAGTCTGTTTCTAAGGCAACTCTTTCGAAGTTTCATTGTATTGTATCCTACTCATTGTATTCATCAGATTAGGAATAATGTCTTGTGGCAGGATAGAACATTTCAGGGGGCTGTATCTTGCCCATGGGCTGTAGTTTGCTCTAAACCATTGTTGTCCCACCAGAAACTATGTTTGAATTATGGATATGCTCAGTCTTAAATCTATTACTCACCTCAGTTAGGTATGTGGAAGTTCCAGCTATCATATTTAAATTATCTAATATTCTGTTCATCTCCTTGTCTTCTTTCTTACTTAATTTTTGGTTAGATGTATCTAGTTTTGAGATGGGATATAAAGATCCAAATATTATTAGTTTTATTTTTTATGTATGTTCATCTGTATCTCATTTAGTTTTTCCTTTAAAAATCTGGCCATTGTAACACTACCAACAGCAGAATATAATTATTTTGGTCATCCTTTCTGATTATATCCTTTTTAGCCCTGACTCTGACCAAGATTATAACCCTTCTCTGGATCAGCTGAGAGAAAGTATATTCTACTTTAGCCCTACATCCTCATTTTATGTCTCTCATTTTCATTGTATTTCATATATATATTCTCAGGTCCTGATTTTTTTTTATTTCTATGATATCAATTTTCTTCCCATGTGTGAATTCATCTACTTCAATCTCAATGTCATAGATACTACCTGTGTATTTCCATCTACTCCTTCCTCCTCTCTTTGTCCTCCTATCCGTTTCTTTCTATTATTTCCTTCTTAGATATCCAATTTCCTTTAACCAATACCTCTCCAATTCAAAATTTTCCCCAATTGATAGATTCTTTCAATTTCTATTTTACACTCTGATTTTAGCATATCTGGGCAGTTGCCAGTTTGAGTTCTTAAGACATTATTATCTTCTGTGAGTTTCTGGATCTCTTTTTTCCATTTGGGTGATCTTTCCTTCAGAATTTTCTTGATTTCCTTACATTGCTCTTATTATTTTCTCAGCAAAGAGTTTGATTGTCCTGCCTCCAAGGTCTGCCCTGTGGATTCCATGTATTCTACTATGACTGTGCCTATGTGGCCTGTAGCCTGGAACTGAAGCCAGCAAAGACAGAAAGCTTCCTTCTTAGTTGTCCCTGGCTGTTCAACTTCACTCTTGCCTTCTGTCTCTTTTTCTGCTTTTAGCATTGATTGCAAATTTATTCTTGATTGTTTATGAGGTGTATTAGGTGAGGAAATTTTACACCCTACTCTATCATATTCCCACCAGTTTTTTTTTTGTTTTGTTTTTCTCATACCACCATTTGTCCATTTAACATCTTATCCTTATTAATCTATGCTATAGATATACCTATATTATCACTGATGAAAAAGATGATGTAAATATAGCTCTTTCCCCGTTTTTTCCATGTTCCCTTTCCTCTTCACTAAGGGTAAAGAAGTTTCTTATTAACTGACTTTAATTTTCTTCATGTTCTGACTTACATGTTTCAACAAATTTTGAATTTATAATGGTTTATTTTTCTGTCTCAGTTTTCACTAGATACTTATATGTGAGTTTTAAAGCAATATATCTAACTTTTCCATTCTTTCTTGAAAAAGTATACAAACAAACTATATTTAAATGAATGCTTGGCCAAGAAGCACTTTTATTCATATAAGAAAATACATTTTTTCTTTAAAAATAGAGTCTTACACATGCAAAACCCAGTGGAACTGCACTTTGGCTATGGGAGGGGATGTGAGAGGAGGAGAGGAAAAGAATATGAATCATATAACCATGAAAAAATTTTCATAATTAATAAATAAAGTAAAAATAAATTTTAAAAATTGAATAAAATAGTCTTAAATTTAAGCAAGCTCCTTTTTAAATTTAATTGACTAGATCCTCATTTCTTTGACCTTCATTAGAGATATAGTGATCCAAATAGACGTTTATACTGCATATTACTTCATGAATGAAAGGACAAAGAGAGAATTCAATTACATTTTCAGAAGTATTCCAAGGCTTTTGTATGCTTTCTCCATTTAAAAATACCTAATATAATAATATCTATACCTGATGAAATTCAGTCATTCCAAAAATAATAAAAGGCATTTAGCTACCACATATTGGATTTTTAATTTTAATAAAATTGTAATGGCATGAACTCTATTTCTAATTATATTGCATGCAATATTTAAGGAATAAATTAATAACTACGGTAAGAAGCCTTCTAAAAATATGAAGTTGATTCTGGAATATATATATGTATATATATATATATACATATACATGTGCAAAATTACATTCTACTCAAGAATCATGGATTCCATGAGGCCCCACAAAGCCCTAAGTGCCATGGTTCTGAATATGAAGTAATTTCATTCTGGTTTTAAGTATACCAGAGACAAGATTGAGTCTGTCAGATCTTATTTTACCTGAAGGGTAGAACTCATATTACTTTCCCACCCAGCTGTGCTTATTTTTTAAAATTTATTTTTCAATTTATTTTCTTGAATAGAATAAAAACATTTTATTTCATCATTTGTTCCTGAATAATGTTAGGGGAAAAACATAGTATATGGTGTGAGAAATTCTTTCCCCAACATTATTCAGGAGCAAATGATAAAATACAACAATATTTTTCTACTCTATTCAAGGAAACAGTTAGAATAATGGAAAATTATACGTTTGAATTTCAACCTTCCTTAAATATATACTGAGTTATAGGTATAAACAATCAGTTTTATAGGACAGAGCCAAGAAATATAACTATTTTGTTAGGGCTTCCCAAGGTACCCTAGAATAGAGATGGCATCTCAAAATCCAAACTAAACCTTTTATCTTGTCCTGAATAATTCACCTCTTCTTATAAGGGGATCAAACTTCTTTACGTTTAAATAATTTAATCTTCCTCCATTAACTTTCTTATTTTATTAACTTTCTTATATGTACCTATCAGTATTTGCCTCTTGGCAGAAAGTAAAGTTAATTAGATTTTGTTTCGTGAAGAACTAACTATTTATGATGAAATCAATTAATAGCTTAGAGTAGTATGACCAAGACATATACTCAATTGTTATAACTTGAAAAAAAAAAGTAAATTTAAAAGAAAGTGCTTTTCAATAGGTTACAAAATAAATGGTAAATTCTATAATATTTTATTCTGTTTTAAGGAATACTTTCACATTATGGCTCATATCATTCCTCAGAAGGGTTATCTAACCTCAGATGACTAGTAGAAAACTCATTAATTCTCCCTGGTAGCCTATTCTGTATTGGGGAGAAGAAGAGTTTCTAAATGTTTCTCCTCTCAAATTTTATCCATTGAATTTGGTTCTACTCTTTAAGATGAAGCAAAACAAGTGGAATCCCGCTTCCATTTGATAGCCTCTTAAATATTTGGAAATAGTTGTTGTGAATACCTCTTCTCCACTTATAAATAAACAAAAACCTTACTCTAAGTGAAGCATCCCTGGGACAAAAAAAGGTCTTCATTTTCTACAGCATGATTTCAAAACTCCTTTTTTCCTTTCACCAGCCTATTTTCCCCATTTCAAGATGTGGCCAAGAATGTGAATATGCTTCCTAAAAATAGAATAAAACAAAAAACATTGCAATTATTCTCTGAAAAATGTTCTATCTCCCAAGCTACCTTGTATTTGTATTGATTAATTTAATATTTACACATGATTTTATAAAGATTTATTATATCCCCCCAGTAGTATTCAAACTTACTTCAAGGAGCAATAATTTCATTGTTTATACTAATGTTTCCACCTCATAGTATGCTACCTGGCATATAGCAAATTATTAATAAATAAATAATTGTTAATTGGTAAGTTGCTTAATTGCAAAGCTATCTAAAAGACTTGAATATCCATTGAAAAAAATCCAAGATCCATCTTAATTTTTTTACATTATTTGTATTTGTTGTAGGGATTCAAATGCCAAACATATATCTTTTCTATTGGACTTTTCAAGTTCAGTAAAAATATGGATTTTGGCCTTAAAAAACAATTAGAATGTATTCCTCAATAAAATCTTCATTATCATGGAATTTTAAATCTTAGAATTATCCAATACATTTCTTTGGTTTCTTTGGTTTTATGAGTCAGGGAACTGAAGTCTGTGCTTTAGATGAAGGAAAATAATAAAATAATGTTATCATTTGATTATATAACTAGTAAGTTGACAGAGTAGAAAACAGAAATCTTTTTCCCAAATCCTAGTTAAATATTATTCCCATTTATACATACTGCCTTTAAATTATGAGTGAATTTTTAGAGCCACATGAAAGAGAATAGGGCTTCATTTGTTGTTTACCTTATTTCTAAGCTATTGCAGACCACTCATCTTCTTCTTTTAATTTTCTGTTATTTTTCCTTTCCTTTCCTTTTTCTTTCCTTTTCTCTTCTCTCTGTCCGGGTTTCTGTGTAATTTCTTAGCAGCAGAATTTATAGTGTGGAAGAGAATGCAATCTTTGTTGAGCATTAACTTCCCTGATTCTTTTCTTCCTTAGTCTCCCTCTTCAATTCCTGAAAGCCTAAAATTAAAACTAATACTCTGGCTATGGATAATATAGTATAGACTATATATAGCAAACTAGTAGTTGACAAACCCAAAGATCCAAGCTTTGGGAAGGAGAACTCACAATTTGAGGAAAATTGGAAAACAATATGTCAGAAACTGGGCGCAACCCAACCAATACATGATTTAAAAATAAAGGATGATACCATAAACAAATTAAGGAAGTGTGAAATAAGCATTCCCAAATTGACAAATGGTCAAATGATATGAATAAGCAATTCTGAGATGAAGAAATTAAAACTATATTTAGTCATATGAAAAAATTGTTCACTATTAATTAGAGAAATGCCAATTTAAACTACTCTGGGGTTCTACCTCCTACCTTGCAGCCTGTATAATAGGATAAAAAAGAAAAATGATAAATTATGGTGGAGATTGGGAAAATTTTGACACTAATACACTGTTGGTAGACCCCTGAATTGATATAATCATTCTGGAAAGGAATTTGGAACCATGTCCAAAAGACCACAAAAATGTGCATACCCTTTAACACATACCTATTACATATTTTAAATAACAACAAACTATACATAATGGAAATGTGTGGTTTGATGTCTTATGTATGTATATGTATGATTTCTGTTGTATATATATGAAAATGCTCTTTTTTGTCAATAAAAATAAACAGAAAATTAAAATAATGTTAAAGAAAAACTGCATTAGCAGTGATAGCAATACAAAAGGTCAATTGTAGAAAAGTTAGCAAAGTGAATAACTCTTCTAAAATCCATAGAGGTAAAACTTTAGGGGAAAAGAGATATTTGGAAAAGAATCAGTGGAAATAATGTGTAAATTCTTAATATGGTCAAAATACAGGAAGCATATGAAAATATGACCTTTAATAGTCATTTAATTATGTTCAATTAAATGAGAAACTGTCAAATCTGTACTTCATAGCTTCAAAGATATAAAGGAGAATTTAATGTAGCTTATCTTCATTATTTTAAAAAATAAGATCCAGAGAAATGATGACATTTCAAAACCCATATAATATGAAAGAAACTAAGATTTCAACTCAGGTACTCTATATTCTAAATACAGTGTTCATTTTGTTACACCAGTACCAAACTATCTACAAAACAAATTTAGATGTACGGTTGTTTGCCTTTGAATGAGGTACTCCAAACATTTCTTAGTTAACTTTTTTATAGGTTGTTATAGATAAAAGGTCAAATATTGAAGCTTTAATGTAGACATTTTTTTTAACCCTTGTCCTTTGGTGTATTGTCTCATAGGTGGAAGATTGGTAAGGGTGGGCAATGGGGGTCAAGTGACTTGCCCAGGGTCACACAGCTGGAAAGTGGCTGAGGCCAGGTTTGAACCTAGGACCTCCTGTCTCTAGGCCTGACTTTCACTCCACTGAGCTACCCAGCTGCCCCCTAATGTAGACATTTTACTTACATCATTAACCCATTTAGAAGAACATTGGAATTTGTAATTTTATCAGTTTGGAAAGATAAAAAAATTTGAGAGGGAATCCTATGCTACCTAATGAATGTTTTCTCCCTTTTTGTTTAATGGCATTATTCTCCTAATCCCTTATAAAGAAAATCACAAGGGACAAAAGTAAAACATAACCTGTCAAGCCGCAAAGCTGCTTAAGCGCTTACAATAAAGCTTTCTATATTATACTATACTATGCTAGATTAAAAAAAAATTCATCCAATAGAAAATATAGTCTGTTCAAGTGAACAACAGTAAAAATGAGTCCAAAATATATATGGTAAATACTGATTCCAAGCAGTAAATATAAAGAAAAATTTATATTTTTTAGAAACATAGATATAGGGCCTATTTATTAATAGTCAATATGAAGAATAAGATATTACAAAGTTTTTGATAATTGTATAGCATACCATCAAAACATTCCCTGTCTATCCCAGGATTAGGAATACAGTGTGGTTTTTGTTTGTTTGTTTTTGTTTTATTTTTAAGTTTTGACTGTCCCTCAACCAATATCATCTATTGATTGCCCACGATTCACAAGTTAAAATTTTCTTCACAATTTGAAGATGTACAATTCCAAAATAACTAGGAAATAATATTTTACCTTCCATATGGTCATGGGAGAAAAGGAAATATTATGAAGATAAACTCTGGACTAGTAGAGAAGAAATCATATCTAGTTTACATTCCCCTTCTCAATCTTTTGGCTTGAACAACCTATGCCACAATTTTGAAAAGTTCTAACCTTCGATTTTTGTTGTTGTTCTGATTCTTTTTAAAAAAAGATTTTAATTTTTTCCAGATTACATGTTATAATTTTTCATAATCATTTTCTGATATTTTGCAAATCATATTCTCTCTTCCCTCCTTCAGAAGGCAGGTAATTTGATATGGGTGGTACTTGTGTTATTATATCATACATATTCCCATGTTTTTCATATGGAAAAAACATATCATTTACCTAGAGAATGATTCAGGAAGCATAAAAAAGTGAGGAATGATATCATTCTGTATGCATTCAGAATCTATCAGAAGCCCCAGCCTTTTGTCTAAAATTACTGTGATGAAACTCATCTGGTATGTTATAGAAGGCCCAATTGGGTAGAAATGACATGTATTTTTGAAAATTTCCTTAAGATTGTGAAATGTAAAAGAAAATAAGTACTGAGCCATAAGAAATCATGAATGAAATGATCACAAAAATATCAGCCTAGAAAGACTTACGCTGTGATGCAAAGTGAAGTGAGCAGAAGAATATTGTGCACAGTATCAGCAATAATGTTTGATGATCATCTATGAATGACTTTATTAAGCAATGCATGCATCCAGGACATCTCCAAGGGATTCATGATGAAAAATGATATCTACCACCATAGAAGAAACAGAGGTACTTGAAATGAAGATTGAAACATTATTTACACTTTTTTCCTAAGCCATTTTTTCTCTTGTGTAAGAATTATCTTCTTTCACATTGTGACAAACATGAAATTATGTATTGTATGATAACATATATAGAACTTATATGATGTTATCTGCCATCTTGTGGAAGGTGATAGATCAAGAGAGAGAGAGAGAGGGACAGAACATGCATTACAAAAAGTAAAAAAAAAATCATCAAAAATTTATTGGCATGTAATCTTGAAAAAAATTAAATTAAAAAATATGGGAAATATTTTTGGAAAGCATAGTTTCATAAATGTACCCAGGCCAGCTGCTGATCATTATTCTATAGTTAGACAACTGATTACAATTAGAAATCATTAGGTTTAAAATATTTGTATATGGTGTATTCACTTTTATAATTAACTATTGGGTTTAGAAGCGTTTGTTGGCGGGGGGAGAAAATTAGCTTGCTTGCAGCTGAAAAAAAATTAACTGAGTATTTTAAAGACATTCTTACTACACAAGTGCTATTTAAAATTGTTCATTTTGTCGAGAATATGAGTTAATCTCAATCTGAAAACACTTTGTTATACAGTAGGAGTGGGTAAATGATTCTGATAAAAAAAAAATACCTTCCTCAAATCATGGTGATTTTATAAACAGTGTTGCTTGTTCTCGTTAAACTAGCAAGGTTGGTTTATTGAGCACTTTGGAAAATAAATGCCTCCACAATACCTATTGCCCACTGTATTTTCATCTTACATGTAATTAATATTAATTTAGCCAAATGAATGAAAAACAGAATGAAGAAATTGAGAAATTTAAAAAATAATTTAAATGAGCAGAAAAAAATAATGTAAATAACCAGAAAAAAAGTCGTATAGAGACACAGAGATAGTTCTTTTTTCTTCACATACTCTCTTCAATCTTGGTCCTCCAAGTCTTTCTGTCTTCCTCTTCCTGTCCCCTTTCCCCTGTCTTATTTCTTCTGTTCCCTTCCCTCCTGTCATTCTCTCTCTTTTTTCTCATACACAAATGTTCAATAAGAAGAACTAATTATATTCAGGGAGTAAGAGGTTAGAAGAGAAAGATTCACTCCTTCAAGGAAAAGTCATATAAAAACTACATTGTAAAGAGTGATCTAGTTCAATTATTGATGTTCAATTCGATTCGGCTTTCAGGTCTGTTCTACTTGTATAATTCTCTGCTTCTTTTATTTAATAACTGAGGATGAGTAGTACCTCACTATTAGATTGAAAAGTCATTTTACATAAAGAAATACTTATTAAGTGCCTGCTATGTGCTAGGCACTGAAATAAGTTCTGGGGATAGGAAGAAAGATGAACACAGTCTCTGCCCTGAAAGGAGTCATTTCTTAATGAAAGAGACATGTAAGAACTACTGAATGTACAGACATGTTGTATAAAGGATAAAAAAACATAGAAAAACCCAGAGGGAAGCCACTGACATTACAGGTGATTGGGAAATATTTCTTTTAGAACAGCAGGATTTTAGTTTGACTTAAAGAAAATGAGGAAATACAGGAATGAGAGATGAGAAAGAGAATTACAGGCTTGGGGACAGTCACTGAAAATGCATTTATAGTCAAGATATTGCATATCTTTTTTCAAAGAGCATCAAGGAGGCCAATGTTCCTGGATGGTACATGGAAGAAAGGCAACTAAGTGGGGCAGTCAATAGAGTGCTGTCACTGATACTTAAGTTAAAATCATATTTCAGACATTAAAAAGGTATGTGGCTATGGCCAAGTCACCTGTTTGCATCACTTCCTCCTCTGTCAAATGAGTTAGAGAAGGACATAGCAAACCACTTCGATATCTTTGCCAAGACAGCCACTAATGAGATCATGAAAAGTAACAACAACGAAAGAGTACATAGCGAGGACAAAGACCAGAAAGCTCCAAAGACTTGGTTGTAAGGTAAAGAAAAGAATATTGAAAATAACTATTAAAAGAAAGACTATAAAAATGATAACTGGATGTTAAAGACTAACAAAGTAGTGGCTGACTTGATTGCTTGATTAGTGTGCCTAATTTCCTTAAAATTTTGATTAACATTCCAGGAAAGAATTTGCATTGTGGTACATACAGTACGTCTAATGCAATTTTATAATGTCTGCTGCTTTATATCTTTTTCTTTTCTCTACTAAGGCTGTAATTTTTCTTATCTTCAGCTGATAAATGAGATGAACAGTAAGTGTTCCCTTCCCCAACTGGATGGCATTTATTCTCTTTCAGGTTATCACCCATGCTATATCCTCTGGCTGTGCCTCATACCACATTTCTCTCATTGTTCTCTGAGCCCTGTAAGAAGCTTCTCTGGCAACCAGCTAGCTATATTTTAGGCCACCAGGAACTATCAGAGGAAAGTTAATATAAAAGGGATTATTTCACTGTTCTAAAACAGAAACCTTACAAGCAACCCCACTTCAACAAATGACAAGGATCTAGATCTGTCAGTGAGCCCAAGAATACCTCACCATAAACTATTAGCAGGGACAGACCTGTGACTTATGGTGAGCACACACTGTATTTCTAAGACAGTCAGGACCAACTGAAAATTCTTACCACAAAAAACATAATATCAGGAAAGCTATTGTCAGTGGTGAGGAATCCGAGTGTGTGTATGTAGTACTGGGAAGTGAAATCCAATATTACAAAAACAGACGTAAAGAAGAATTTTCATACCCAATGTGGTGTCAGGGATAGAAGTAAAAATTATTCCAATGAACTTTATAGGTTCTGGAAAGATGTGGATACCCTTGTTTTGTATTAATTTTTATGTAATAATTAAAATGATATAAATTATACTAAAATATTTTGAAAATGAAACAAAAAATACCCAGCCATTTTGCAATAAATTAAGGACTGAAAAGGAGAGATTAAGTTGGAGCTGGGGAAGAAGGAGAGGGAAAAGGGAAGAGGGGGAAAAATATATATATATACATATATATATACAGTTCTTCTTATGACTTATGTCTTGTTTGGAACTTCAGAGGTATTTAAGTTGGGAATTTGGACTAGACAGGTTTTAAATGAGTAGAAGATTACTTATTTATTTATTGTGCATTTGTAAAGAACACCTATTTCATGTCCTTGGATAAAAGATATTAAATATTACTTATGAAGTGTATAGAGATAAGATGTATATTTTTACAAATAAACAAAGAGCAGTTATTGTGTTCTATCACCTTGGCCAGTGTTTCTCCAACGGTTTGTCCTCAAGAAACTTTTAAAGTCCAATTTAAAATTTTTGAGAAGCTTATATTTATCTGAGTTATATTTATTGACATTTATCATATTAAGAATTTAACAAATCTTAGGATTATTGAAGAAATAATTTTGACATCATGGATTTCTAAAGGGTTGTAGGAGTCTCTGGACCACTTTGAGAACCACTACCTCAAATCATATATAATAATTTTTCATTACAAATTAATTATTTGAGCAAGAAGATAGGATTCTGGAGATTTTTATTTCCAATGACTTTCTGGGCATCTACACAAAGAAATTCTGCTACATTTCAAGTTTAGTGAGACCAAAAAATATTCCCGATCTCAACAGAAATTTTCTCTTCTAATTTCCCATATTCTATTTCTGGTACTGCCATTCTTCTAGTCATTCACATTGTAAACCTTCAACATCTTCACCTGTCCTTCTACCTCATCCCCAATAAATAACCAATTGTTGTATGCTGTTTACCACTTATGATGTTTTTTTGTCACAGGAAAATGTTGTATCTGGGGGGAAGGAAGAGTTTGTATTTTTAACGTACCTGCTACTAAGTGACAAAAGACATTGAAAATGTACTTTTTTTTAAATTTTAAACCCTTAACTTCTGTGTATTGACTTATAGGTGGAAGATTGGTAAGGGCAGGCAATGGGGGTCAAGTGACTTGCCCAGGGTCACACAGCTGGGAAGTGTCTGAGGCCAGATTTGAACCTAGGACCTCCTGTCTCTAGGCCTGGCTCTCAATCCACTGAGCTACCCAGATGCCCCCAAAAATGTACTTTTAAAATGATTTCATAGATATGTCTATATATACTTATATGTATATATCACACAAACTTACATACACATGAACAAGCAAAACTATGCTTTTTTGAGTTATTCTTAAGAAGCTTTTGAATTTGCACTTTCACACATACTATCTATTATATAGTTTAACAAATACCTAAGTGCCATAGGAAATTGGAGTCAGGAGAATTAAAAACTTGGGCAATTGAAAAAGTGTGCTTAAAAAAGAATTGATTGTAGCACATCTGCTTGTTTTAACCTAGGTGACAACCTGCCAAGCTTACTCTTAATTCCAGCTCTTACACAAATATACTAAATTTTTTTCTTTCTCCTCTTTCAAGAAATAAATTGTTTGGTCATGTTTTATTACTTTGCTTTAGCTTTTCTCAGTTCAGCATTTCACATTCGAGATATATTAGTTGTTAATAGCTGTGGATACCTGTTTGTAGTCTTTAACAAAATTATAGCTTGTCCATTCACACAGCTGTAGTTAAGGTTATGTCAGCACTTTCATAATAAAAACTGTTCTTCAGAGGTTTATAACTCAACTCTAAAAATTTGCTCAGGGCTGAAACTAGGCATATAAGGTCATAGCCTGAAGCGAATTTGTCTTTCCAATTTTCAAACAAATTGATTCAGCCATTTTGACTTGTGCAAGAATAAATCAAACTTTTTTTTTTTTTACCTTTTTGTATAACATCTGGCCCATATACATTCTAAAGCTATTCAATTGCAATTCTGAATCTAGCACGGGTTCCAGGAAGGTGTTGAAAGAATACTAAGAGAGGAAGAGGACAAGAAATACTGGCTGTTCTCCAAATAACTAATAATAAGCATCTATGCCCACATCAAATGAAGCCTCCATAGCAGGAAGCATAAGTTCAAATACCAAAGCCACTTTTTCAGTTATTATTAAATAGTATCAGAAAAAGGAAATAATAAAGGGCCAACAACATAAGGGAAAGTTAGCATCTAATGAATTCTATAATGAAGTTATAAAATTCTATAATTAACTCATCATCTTTGTTCCAAATTTGTCTTATAATATTAGAATTATACCTATAATATAATAAAAACATTATATATAATTATGTCTATAATACAATATATAATTATGTCTATAACATAATATATAATAATTATGTCTATAATATGTAATTAGTCATAGAATATTAGTTGGACTTACAACCTTGTGCCACATTTTAACATAACTTTCTAAATAAATAAACATTCTAAAATAACTTTCTTTTCTCAATACATATAAGGATTCCATAACATGGCAACTTGAAAATTAGAAAGGCTGTTGGGTCTACAATGCTTTGGTTTGATCATATTGCCCAATTAAATATGTTCAATAGTAGAGGGAGAGGCGTTCTCCATCTCCAATTTCTTTCCCCCTTTAAAATTGTGGCTATATGCAGTATTATGTAAAACATATAAACCTGATGGTGGGATGAGAAATAAAATATGATTAAGAATTTTATCAATCATACATCNTAATATATAATAATTATATCTATAATATGTAATTAGTCATAGAATATTAGTTGGACTTACAACCTTGTGCCACATTTTAACATAACTTTCTAAATAAATAAACATTCTAAAATAACTTTCTTTTCTCAATACATATAAGGATTCCATAACATGGCAACTTGAAAATTAGAAAGGCTGTTGGGTCTACAATGCTTTGGTTTGATCATATTGCCCAATTAAATATGTTCAATAGTAGAGGGAGAGGCGTTCTCCATCTCCAATTTCTTTCCCCCTTTAAAATTGTGGCTATATGCAGTATTATGTAAAACATATAAACCTGATGGTGGGATGAGAAATAAAATATGATTAAGAATTTTATCAATCATACATCTAAAGAAAAAAAATACTAAACTGAAACAAAATTGGAAGAAAGAACAAAAGGGAAAAAGAATATATGGCATGTGACAAAAGAACTCCAACTTCACCTATATAAGCAAGTTATGAGAAAAATGGAAAATAGATGAAGTAATGGAAACTCACAATTATAAAAGATTCCTATGATACTTAAACAATAATGAAAAAAACACCAAAATAGCTGCAAACACTTGATCAGCAAATTGTGAAATAAGGTAGCCTGCGACAACACCAAATTAGTATAGAAGCTCATTTGTAAAATCATATGGAGAGATTTGTTAGAAATTTGTGAGTGATGTAATCTCATAAAGGAGCAAGTATAAATATGAGGAAAAATACATTTATAATAACTCCAAATCATTAAGGACAATTAAGATGTTGCATTTGAACTCTACATTCACACTATTTGCCTTAAAAGAACAACAAGAACAACAACAATCTTATCTCCTACTTGGTTTCTGGTATAGGTTCCAAGCAGAAGGGCAGTAATCACTAGAAAATGGGGGTGAAGTTACTTACCCAAGATCACACAAGTAGGAAGTATCTGAGGCCAGATTTGAAAATAGGACTTTCCAACTCTAAGCCTGCTTCTCTCTCCACTGAACCACCTAGCTTTCCCACTATTTGCCTTTTAATAAAAGGAAAATTACTTTTCAGAATAAGGATGAGAAAACCAAAACAAATTAGCTTAAGTGTGTAGAGAAGAGATACATGCTGAAGCCGCCAACTTCTAAGGAATTAAATTGGGGGCTTCTCAAATGTCAGGCTTGAGTGGGAAATTTCTCTGAATCCTCCCCAAAATTAAACCAAGAATAGTTACTACAGACTAATGTGTACTATTGTGAATTTCCTATCTTGTTGAGTTTTATCTTTAATAATAAGAAAAATCTATATGTGCAATAAGGCCATCCTTGATGATTGTATTTGTTCATTATTCCTTATTTTTACTGTAAAAAATAATTCTAAGATATCTCAGTTCCTCCTTACCTTCCCAACACCAATAGAAGACATCATATGACCAAAAATAAAAAAAAAAAGTATTATACATTGTGTACTTTGTGTTTCTATTCCTCAGTTCCTTCTCTGAGGTGGACATTTACAAGTTATTTTTCAAATGTTAATTCTGTAGCTGTATGTAATGCTCACTTAGTTCTACTCATTTTCCTCTTTATTATTTTATGTAGGTCTTTTCAAGCATTTAAAAAAAAATTAACCTGCCCATCCTTTCTTACAGCACAGTATTATTCCATCACAATCATATAAAAGAATTTGTTTAGCCATTCCTCAATTGAGGGGCATCCCCTCAATTTCCTGTTCTTTGTCACTATAAAGAGAGCTACTATAAGTGTTTTGGATCAAATAAATCTGTTTCCTTTCTCCCTGATCTGCTTGGGAAATGGTCTCAACACTATTGTTGGGATTAAAGGTATATAGTTTTATAAATGTCTGGGAATAATTCTGGGTAAATTTATTTTTAGAAGGAATGAAGGGAATACTTAGGGTAAAATGAATCTTTAAATTACTGGATTGAATAAAAGAAAGAGAAAACAGGATCCATTATACTTATTGGTGAAATATAGAAAAAATAAATTAATTAAAATAAAATTCTCTATAAGGAATTTCCTACAACAGAATTTAGTATCTTCATATATTCCAGTCATAGAAAATTCCATAATCCACAAAATAGCATTTTTTATTTTAAAAAAAAATTTGTAATAGCCACCTGTGTAATAAATGCAAATAATGATTAAAATGGAGGTATGTAATGATCAAAAGTTTTACTGTCATTGAAAATATATAATGAAGAGTTTAAGTGGAAGTAATTTTGTCATGAAATTGTGCTGGTTGTAATAAACTATATCAGGAATACTGCATTTTGTCTAAGAGGGAACAGAAGAGGGACGGGGACAAACTTCTGATGCACTCACATTTAGTGGATCTGATATGAAAATGTAGTAAAGGTGACTAGGGAATAATCAGAAAGGCAGAAAACCAAATCATTGGGGTACCATGAAAACCCAGAAAGTGTGAGAATCCAGGTGGTGACTGAGAGAGTCATCCTATAGATTAAGAAGGATGAGAACTGTGAAATGGTCATTAGATTTGCCAATAAAGAGATCATCAATAATTTTTAAGAGAATAGTTTCTCAGTGGAATGATGAAGCAAGAAACCAGTTTGCAAAGGGAATAAGAGAAGTAAGACCCTAAGTGAATATAGCTTTTTCAAGATTTGACACTTATACCTATAGCTTCGTGTATGTGCATGTATGTGTGACCAATACCAGATTATAAATTCATTCAGTTTGCAGGATCTTATAAAGTTTTTCATAGCATTTTCTACCACTTGATCTTTTGCAAAAAACATTGGCATATATGCTGCAATTATTTTCATTTGTTATTTTGGTTAATACTTTCTTTTTTTTAACTCTTGACTTCCAACTTAGAAATGATACTGAATATTGGTTCCAAAGCAAAGGAATGGTTAAGTCTGGGCAATAAGTGTTAAGTGACTTCCTTAAGGTCACACAGCTAGGAAGTGCCTGATGCTAGATTTAAATGCAAGAACCCCCATTTCTAAGCCTGGCTCTCTATGTCCACTAAGCAACCTATATGTACCCACTCTGGTGAATACTTGTCATTAGTGCTACAGTATGTGATGGCCACATACTCCATGAAGAAATGTTTCTTGAAATTCCTGAGCATAAAATAAAATTCATGAACCAATTTCTTTCTTTGCCCCTTCAAGGAATACATGGGAGCCATCCTTACTGTTTGTCTCCTTCATTATTCTGATTTTGTTCATAGCAAATGAGTTGAAGTGGAGTTAAGAGTCCTAAGGACTAAAACGTAGTTTCTGTATTGAGAAGTTCTAGGTGGTTTTTTTGTATTATTTCTTATATTGTGGTGTTTAGGTTTTGTAACATTGATATTTTTATGACCTTTTTTCATTTTGTATTCTACTTTTTAGATCAATGGTTTTTGCTTGTAGAAATATCATGGTTTCTTTTAACATTTTTGTTTCTTTGCTTCTCTTCTTCCAGATTGCCCTTCACTTAATTATGTTTTTTATTCCCAATCTGTTGTTCTATGTTTACTTCCTTGAAGGGACACAGCACTTTAGATTCAAGGTTTTTTTTTTATATATATATTCTGCTAATTATTTCTGCTGTGAGTAAATAAATTCTTCTGTTTATTCTCTTTAATTTCTTGTCTGCGGATTCTCATTTTTCTCCTGAACCATTCTGAAATATCCTGCTGTGATTCTATGTTCTTTTAGGAATACACAGGACAACTTCATTAGTGTTTGGTTCAATTAATTTTGTTTTGCAGTGTTTTCTTTTAGAATTATTTGTCACCTTTAGAATGATTTGATACATCTATTTCTTATTTTTGGAGAGTATTTTTCTACTCATATATATGTTTATTTACATTTTAGATTAATTTTTGACATTTCTTGGTTTAAGAGTATTTTTCTGTTCTTATTTCTGATTGTGCTTATTTTTTGACTCTTCTTTTGATGGAGAACATAGCCCTAAGACTCTCAGTCTCTTTGCACAGTAGAAAATACTTTTCACTGACCTTGATCCCTTTTCCAAGTAATTTCTAAGGGTTAGAACTGGGTGCTGCTATTTGATAGATACTTTTTCTTCAGATTCATGCAATTCCACACATTAATCCATTGTTCGAGTTCCCTTAGTTCTTTAATTTTCTGACTAAATTGACTTAGTACCTGCAAGACAGGTAGAGGGTGGAATGAATGTTTGTAAAGAGTTTCTTCAGCATAGAGTTACCTAATCCAAGGGCTACTCTTGGCAGGGTGGAGCTGGATTTTTCTTTCTTATTTCCTCCTCATGTGTCTGGCAGAGTCAAAATCTTGGCTGCTTATTACACCAGAAATTGTGGAAGGGACTGTGACAGTGACTTGTACCAGGAGAGACTGTACTGTGTGGATATCAAAATACAATGGGTTCATTTGTGAGCCTTACCATTGTGTAGGAATTAGTGAGGAAAGGGTGGTGAACAAATGTGTTATGTATTAGAATTCTTCACTGTTATTTCATAAGGATTTTATCATAGTAGACTCCTTGCTTTCTAGGTCTATGTTTACAGTTGTCTTTGCTCTAATTCTGGTGCATTTTTTTAACTTAGTAAGAATTATAGAAAGTATTTATTCCTCCATCTTGTTGAACATGTGAGAAATCTAAGGAATGGAAGAAATATATAGCCAGTAATTTGGGAATTTCGTTCACATAAGTATAAAGCCACAGAGATTAATAACAAAGAAAAACGAAAGTCAGTCCTATAAAGATTATCCAGAAAGTGATTCAGAAAATGAATATGTAGCATTACATTAAGAGGATTAGGTTTGGAGGTGTGGAATAATTAATGTGTCACTGATTTAAAAGAAGACAAGTTTGTTGAATTTGGAGTAACAGTAGTCTGGAAGTGGCAAGATGAAAAAAGCTAAGACGTCCCTTCCTGATGACCTCATGAGTCTAAGGACATAAGATTTCAGACTACAAGCATATCTGATTTTATTGTCCTTTGTTTTGTTGTGCTTTACAGATGCTGCAGTTTTTATAAATTGAAGATTTGTGGCAAACCTGCACTGAGCAAGTCTGTTCCTACCATTTTCGCAACAGATATGCTCCGATTATATCTCTGTAGCACATTTTGTAATTCTCAGAATATTTCAGACTTTTTCATTTTTATTATATCTGTTTTGTTGATCTGTGATAAATGATCTTAGATGTTACTGTGATAATTAAATTATGGGTTTTGTAAAATATAACTTTTGTATGCATTGTAAAGCCAAAAAAATTCCTGTGACTTGCTTTAGTGAGATTTGTTTATTGTGATTATCCTGAACAGAACCCACAATATCTCTGAGGTATGCTTATAGAAGAATTAGGAAGAGTAGATGAGAAGAATTAAGTACCTAATGACTTCATAGTAATTGCTCTAATCCTTAGAAATTTAGTGAATATGAGGCTAACTGAAAGAAGACTTGCATGAGCTCCCAAGTTAGGTAGCTGCAGTCTTAGGCATAAATAAATAACTTGTAGAATTTTAATAGGAGTAAAAATAAACCACAGGAGACACTTTAGTTAATTACTTTCTTTCATAGTTTTGAGAAATTTGAAGTCATATACTTGTAATGATGATACTTCTCATTTAGCAATCAAATACCTTATCAACAAACCACAATTAAATAATATACCAGTAGCAGCAAAGAATATATTTTGTATTTTAAAATATATGTATCAATATATTATAATACCAATATATTATATTTAAATATAAATAAAAGACATTTTAAAATATACACTTACCTTGATAATAAATGCACATTTTAATGTGTTTAGTTGTAGTTCATCTGTATTATTAAACACATGTGAAAAAAGACTATTCCTTTGAGGATGTTAAATATTTCAGTGGATAGACTGTTAACTATGGAGTCAAGAAGAAATGAACTGAAATCTTGATTTGGATATTTACCAGTCCTGTGACCAGGTCTTAAGTTGTTGATTCACTTTCCTCATTAGTAAAATGAATATAATAATTGTTTTTATCTCAAAGGGTTGTTATGAGGAGAAATGAGATAAATGAGGTTTCACAAAAGCACAGTGTAAACCTTAAAGCACTATATGAATGATATTTATGATTATATATTATAATTTATATCATGTATTATTATTGTTATTATTATTATTATTATACATCTTAAACTGAAAGTTCTGTAGGTATATTTAACTCAAGCTTTCTAAACCCTAAATCATTATCTTTTCCCTGAAACCTTCCCCATCTCCTACTATCCTTGTTACTATAGAGGGCAATAGCATCCTCATGGTCCCTCAGGTTCAAAATGAAATATTATCCTCAACACCTCACTATTGCTCCTCCCCCATATCCAACTTATTGCCTAGACCTGACTATTTTAACTTTGAAACATCTCTCCAATATGCCCCTTTTTTTCCCCAGATACTACCACCACTCTAGTGTAGACCTTCATCATCTCATACCTGGACTCCAGCAATAGTCTGCTAGTAGGTATAACTGCTTTAAGTCTCTTCTCACTATATTCTAAACTCCATTCAGCCATCATAATGATTTTTCTAATGCACAGATCCAACAGTGTTACTCAGGAAACCTAAATGGCTTTCTATTACCTCCGGGATCAAATACAGTCTTCCATTTGGCATACCAATCCCTTCATAACCTACCCCACTCTTACCCTCTCCCTCTTTATCTCCAGCTACTAACTCTCTTGGCTTCTTTTAAGTCTTAACCAAAATTCCACCTTCTTTTGGAGACTTGATAAATCCTTTTTAATTCCAGTGCTTTTTCTCCTTTATAAACATAGCTTGTTTCTACATATTCTTTTTCCCTTTTCCTTTCCTCATTAGATTGTTTGCTCCTTGAGGGCAAGGCAGGAATATCTTTTGTCTCTTTTTGAATGTCCTTAGTACATGCTTCATGAATATGCAGATGTCTTAACTGAGCCTCAAATATCAAATTAGTTTGAATACTTTATTGATCTCATATTTTAACTCTCTAACCTTTAAAAGTTTGTGTCTGAGAAAGTAATCTGTGATTGCAATGATTCAAATTCATGCCTATTTATCCTAATCAAAGGTTTTGTCAGAATATCTATATTTGCATCTGGTATGCAGAATTGTAAGGAATACTGTATTTCCATTAATAGCCCCATTTTTTCCCAATGTGTAGCACATTCAAGAATGAACAATCTAAATTCCTTTTGAAATATTTTATATGCTTGGGGAATATGGCATAGTTTAAAGAAAAGGAGAGTTGGCTATGAAATTATGCATGTAGCATTCTGAAGGTCCAATAGTCTCAACCTTTGTTGTTGTATTTAAATCCTGTCTGAATTAAAGAGCCTATTTGGGTTTTTCTAGACAAAGATTCTGAAGTATTTTGTTATTTCCTTTTCCAGCTCATTTTCTAGATTAAGAAATTGATACAATTATGGTTAGGTGATTTGCTCTGTCACAAAGCTAGTGAGTTTCTGAAGCTGTAATCTAACTCAGGTCTTCCTGACTACAAACCTGAAGAGACCCACTATGCCAACTACCTAGTTGCACGTATGCACATAAAACATGCAAATAAACTGAAAAAACTAGGAAACAAATTCCT
This sequence comes from Gracilinanus agilis, assembly GCF_016433145.1. NCBI lineage: Eukaryota > Metazoa > Chordata > Mammalia > Didelphimorphia > Didelphidae > Gracilinanus > Gracilinanus agilis. The sequence goes on along the minus strand of NC_058130.1, from coordinate 456,550,212 downwards.
ATCTTCATCTCTCAAAGAACCAAAATGATAAAAAAAAAAAAGTGGTATGCCCATTAAGGGATTAGTATTCTATTTATTGAAAGAACATTTTAAACATAATCCTTAATGAATTCTTGAACACATACATTGTGCTAGGTGTTCATTTTAATTTTCACTTCTGAGATTAAAAGAAAAAAATCTGCTTTAAATTTCTATGTACATGGTTTTTTACACTTAGTTTTAATTAGACTTTTGTCCCAGTACTGCCCACCTTTAGGGTCTTCTACCTTTATATATTTTTCAATATCAATTTGTCTGAATTTTGATCTGAGGATCTCTAGCACAGTCAGCTTCAAAGCTTACCTCTGCAAAATCTGAATTAATTACACACAACTAGCTTATTCTCATGGGCTTTCTCTCCCACTGATCCCCTCAATCAGAAGCTGATAGAAATTTATTTGCATATCTTAAAGTATATAGAAACCAAGGAAAGATATGTAATGAAAAACAAGACAAATATTTTAGATATACCTCAGGAAGTTTACTGATAATTTGGATATTCATGATCTCTATATAAAGAAAATCTTAGTAAATTAAAACCCTTGGGTATGACATAGTTGATATTCCACTTAATATTGATTTTCTCTCCACTTAAATTTGGATTTTTCTGTAATTTCACAAGTATCCACTAATACTCTAACTACTCCTGTACCATATTTGTCCATGTCCTTGAATTTATGCCCTATTTATTTCATATCTTCTGAGGTCAATTACCATTACATTTAAATAATAGTTCTTGAGAGGAAGATAATTACCCTACATGACAAAATCATATGTAACATCTTTACATATACCCATAATAATCAATTTACATATGAAATACTGGAGGATTCTTTCTATTTTCCTTTGTTGTCAACATATATTTTCATCAATTAGGTTGTTCTTTAAAAAATTCAGGTAAGTTACTTACTGAATGTCTGTAACTTATATGATCTCTTCTTTTATAGAGGTCATTCACCATCAAGTTCCCTGTTCTATTTTATGTATCCTCTATCTTTCAATAAAAGAGCATCTTTCCTCTTATCTCTTCCTTCAGTCTCTAAAAAGGAGATGGTCCTTCACCTCATCATGACCAAGTTCTCTATTTGAATTTTTTAAATTTAGTTTTATAATATTCAGAATTTTCAATTATATATTTAAAAACCATCACCTACAACAAAACTGTTTGAATAAAAAATACATAAAAAATACATAAAAAAACTGTTTGAATAAAAAAATACATAAAAAAGTAGGTGCAAATCACAAATTGGTCATTGTTCACAGTTTGTTTAGAATATGTAAATTACATGTTTGTGCTAATGTAAATATCCTCTGCTTTTGATTCTCCCTTTTTTGTTTTTGTTTTTACTTTGATACTTTCCCCCTGGATTTTGTGGCTGCTGTTTTTAAATATAGTATAATACATATTATTCTCTTTTCTTCTCTTTTCATTTCTTTCTATAATCCTCTTATTTTCTTTATATACATAATAATTGACATCTACACTAGCATAATACGATCTATTACATTCAGATTCACAATCTAATCAGCTCAGTTATTGTACTTGTTATTTTCAGTTATTTTGCCATTACAAGCAAAGCTTTCATGGAAATGTTCATACACACACAGCTTTTTACCCTCTCAATAATGCCCTTATGGCCTAATCCTAGTAATAGTTTTCCTAGGTCGATGAGCATGAACAGCTTTAAAACTTGTAATTCATGCTCTCATCTTGTTTTCTCAAAAACAGTTCACAGCTGCCCTAGGAATATAATAGTGGGCATGTTTCTCTTTGTTCCTATAAACATTTAATTCAATCAGTTTAACCCCTCTCATTCTCAGTCAACCAGGACCATTTTTAGCTAGACTGTTCTTAAGTAACAGACACAATCTATTGCTAAGACCATACTCTTTCCAAAATCAAGTCTTTCCAGCTTAATCATATTCAGTGCCACTTTTGTTCCAGATACAACATTGGAATGCAGAATTTTCTTCCTAATATGATGAGTGCTAAAGTAAGATTTTTGTAGAATGAAATATTGTTGTTCCACCAGAAATTATGTTTAGAGTATGTGTATGCTTAGGCTTAGATGTACAACTGGCCCTATGCAAATGTGTTGGAATTCAGATATCTATCATATTTAACTTATCTAACATTCTATAAATCTCCTTAAATTCTTTCTTATTTATTTTTATTAGATTTATCTCCCTCTGAGAGAAAATTAAATTTTCCCACTATTATTTTTAAAAATCTATTTCCATCTGTATCTCATTTAGTTTTTCTCTTAAAATAATTGATGCTATAACTCTTGGTATATACAGGTCCAATATTGATAATGCTTCATTATCAATAGTATCACCCAACATAATATAGTTACCCTATTCATTTCTTCCAATTATATACATTTTAGTCACAACTCTATCAGAAATCATGACATCTACCCCTGCCTTCTCTGGATCAGCTGAATCATAATATATTCTGTTCCAGCCCCTCACCTTTACTCTCTCTTTTATTTTCAGTGTGTTTCTTTTAAACAAGACATTGCCAAGTCCTGGCTTTTTATCTTTTGTGCTATCCATTTTCTTCCCATGACTGAATTCATCTCATTTACCCTAAGTATCAGTTACTGGCTGTGGATTTCCTCTACTCTATTCCTCCTCACTATTTCCTTTCTTTCCATTCTATCCCTCCTCAGATGTCTAATTTCCTTTGACCAATATCTCTCCAATTCACCCTCTTTCCCCCTCCCCTTTTAGTTCTAAATTGGTCCCCCTTTCCAAAGGTCCCTCCATTGTCTTTTCCCCTTTACCTTTTAATTCTTATGCTATCCATCTTTGTGAAGATCCCTTCTTTATCACTCTCCAAACCTATCCTCCTACTTCTTGATATGAGTTTGAATCTAAAAATCCTTCCCCTACCTTGTCCTAAGAGTCCCTTCCTTAGGCCCTTTACACAATTGTACATCTTTAGTGTCCACTGCTGATAAACCTCATAATGATTTACTGGACACACCTTTGGATAATTCGAATTTAGTTTGAAAGACCCCTAAATTTCCACAGTAAGTTGAGATCAGAGACCTCAAAATTTCAATAACACAATAGGATAAGCCGTTTTTCATAATGCTTGTTTTCCTTTAGTACACAGCTCAGCCCAAGACTCACATGAAAATTTTTCTTGATTCTCCCAGATGCTACTGCCTACCTTCTCCAAACTACATTATATCTATTTTGTATATTCTTGTGTATATACCTGATGACCTCTCAGTGGAATGCAAACTCGTGTTGGAAAATATTACTTTGTCTCTGAATGAGTTACTTAGTAAATGTTTGTGTTTTGATTAATTTTAGCTATTTATATATCTCTCAACCTCTGAAATAAATAATAATCTCTAAAAGGTAGTGTAAGCGTCATGTTTTGAATTCTTTTCATATTATCTTGGCTAATCTATTGCCTTACACAATATAAATGTTCAATTAATATTCATTAAATGAATGAATAAGTGGCCTTCAACTGGCCCCAAATGATTTTATGCTCATCGGCTACTGTCTTTTTAGATCCAAATCTTCTCAGCACAATATCTTAAATACCTACTTGAGATTCAATTTTTGAATATTTATCAAAAGGTTAACTTAATTTTTTATTCTGATATGAATTATAGAGATTGGAACTGGATTTTAGCTGCCTTAGGATAGTGTCTATATCTAATACTTCTTCGTGTTTTTTACCTCTAGCATAGCATGTTGTTATATTATGTTCTCATTGAATTTCTTCCTGTTAACGTTGGCTAAAGGGACATCACTGATGTTCTGCTCTGAAGTGCTGTCACTGTATAAAAGTGACACTTCTCCCTCTTTCCCTTCCCCCTTCCCTATCTTTTATTGGTTGGTCTAGTGGAGTATAAACTCTTAAGGATCTTAACAAGCTCAAATAACTTTAAGTGCAAGACTGGCAATAGATTGTGTGCGTGTTCTGCAAGAATCAACTTAGCTAAATTTGGAAAGACTCATTACCAGGTTAGCTAAAGGATGAAGAATTTTTCATCTACTACAACTGGAGAATGTATACTAAGTGGCAGAGAAGTAGCAAACTGTGTCAATGAAGAGAATAACCATCGTGATGGATTCATAGAACCTTGAAATCTTGAAATTTAAAGTGACTGAAGACTAGAACTTTAGAAATATGACTATCTTTAATAGCTTCTTTCTAGTGTAGTGCCTAGAATACTGTAACATCCTTGATCAGGGCTTTTAAACTTTTTTTTTTTTAATTGTGGAAACCTTTTACAAGCTATTGAAGCTTATAGACACCTTCTGAGGGCAATGTTTTCAAAGCATGAAATAAAATATATATGATTATAAAGGAAGTAAATGATAATGACTATATGTATACACATGTAAATATATATAAATGTAATATAGAAATACAGGTATTTTCACAGGGTGTAATTTAAGAACTAGAAATAGTGTGTCATCTTAGGAAAGGATTTTAAGTGCATTCATAAGTATATTTTCTCAGATATAATATTAAATATATTTAACTATACTTTGAAATGGTCCTTATCATAGCCTCTTAATCATCCCCCTTCATGCTTCTCCCCTTATAAAGCCATACTTAGAGGTAAACATACATCCTACTTATGCCACACCAAAATGGAAAATTGTTGGGTTTTATGAACAATTTGGGAAGCTTAAAAATGTAGAGTGACTAGAGTACATCTCAGAAAAGTGTCAAAATGTCAGAAATAATTTAGTTGTCAAAAATCAACATAAAAATAGCTACTGTATAATTTAAATTAAAATCTTAATATATTTCCCAATCAGTTTTTTTTTTAAATAAAATGGATCTTAAACTTAGAACTGAATGAGTCTCAGGTTAATATTTTGTGCCCTTAAAATTTTAACTCTTTCCTGGATTCTTTCAATTTTTTTATTTGTTTATTTATTTTGTTTTATTTTCAGGAGATAAAAACGTTTCATTTATATTGAATCTTTCTCAGTTGCTTTTGAATGTTTCTGTTTTCTCTGGATCTAGGTGAGTCCAGTTGATCCAATATTATATAACTAAATATCTACAAAAGAAAAAATATGCAAAAACATTGTTGAAAAACTTTTTCAATCACATGAGCTTAGGGAAGAGGGATCCTTATGATGATATCTGTTTGACAACTGTTCAGATGATCCTAGGTAAGTATGGTATGGCAGGCCTAATATCAGATATATAGTGTTTTACTTTTCTCGCCTGGATCTTAGCCACTTTAGCCCATTAATAAATTAACAAGCAATATTAAAGTTGAATGGAATCACGAGAAACTGTGAATTTCCAGGATCATATACCTAGTAAGTATTCAAAGCAGAATTGATCCCACTAATTAATTCCCACTAAGTTAAACTGACACTTGTTTGCAGTGAGTCTCTGGATCCCTGGAGGTCCCCAAGACTCTTCTCTTTTAATGAGAGATCAAAAGTTTCTTCATAATCATACTAAATAATTATTTGCCTATTGAGAAAATACTTTCTTTTTTTCCTTAGTATCTTTGTGAGGGAGGATTTCCCATATATAATTAATCTAAAGACAAAATATCAAAATAGATTTGAATATATAGTTGTCTTCTTTTGAGCTAGGAATGAAAGAGAGAATTCAAAATTATATTAAAACATTATAATTTTTCATCATTTTAAAAAATTTTGGATAATATTTATTTTCATGCAATATTTATGCTAGCATGTAAGAGACATTATTATTATTTTAAACAAATTTAATACATATTTCATTTTTTAAAAACTTTTATTATTTAATATGATGAATTTTTATATAATCCTCATCAACCAGAACTTTTTGGTAAATGAAAGCAGTTCAATAATTTTTAAGAGTATAAAGAGATTCTGTGGTCAAAAAGTTTGAGAACTTTTGTCACAGTGTAAGATTCAATCCAACTCCTCCTCTTAAAACTGGACTCTTTATGCATTTTAGTTTTACTTTGTTTATATTCAACCATTTCTCAGTATTCAGCATTATATATTCTCCACACTTGTTAAATTCACATCTTTAATCTGAACATACCACTGTAGATTTTGACTTTGTACATTGTCTTATTCCATGTACCTATCTTGAACATCCTTACCCCTCCTAATTCCTTAGGACTTAGATCAGTTTTACCATTATGTAAGTAATGTATGTTTCTACAGCATTTTTTTAATATCACTTTCTGCAGATTAACTCAAAACCCAACTTCTGGAATAGGCAAATAATAGCTGATGTATTGATAACCAAACTATTATTTTTAAGTTATTATAAATAACTAAAGTTGGTATGAGGCCAGGCTGTTGTAAGTATAATAAATCTGGACTAGTTTTGAATATTAATAACAAAATGGTAATACCCAGTTATTATAATCAGCTAAAACTGTCAGAGGTTAAACTGAATTTTAGGCTGTGGATGGAAGGCCAGGTACAGTTTAATCCAACTCTAATTTATTACTGGTTGAGGTAAGAAAAGGAAGATAGAAACTAGGAATTAGGGATAGTATATGAAATCTATTAATCTCATTCTAATATCTAAATAAAACCCTCAAAACTATTTCCTCATAGAGTTTCTTCTTGTCCACTAAGGTGGACCTGCACTGAAACTATGTTTACTGACTAATCCAAAGATAATTTCTCTAAATATTTTATCCTAAGCTAAAACTGCATTTCTATATTCTTACATTAATTTATGAAACTCAAAATATCAGTTTCTCTTACTCAAGAAACTAAATGCAGCATCTCTCCTTCACTCAACTCCAAAGATCCCACTTTCTGTGTCAGTTAACTCACACAGCTCTATGGTTCCCCCTTCAGTTCCTGTTGAGAACAGTCTTCAAATCTAGACCTCTTCTCTGAGATTGCTGAGAAGGAAAAACCCCTTAGTCACTAGATTTTTGATCACAAATCCTAAGTTTTCTTCTTCAACCTCCTTAATTATCTTCTGTAACTTCACCAACTGTCAGAGCCAGTGCTCAGACCAGCCATTTCTGTTCCCTTTGACTGCCAGAGAACATGTCCTCACTGGGTTTTATGTTTCTCCCTTAAAAGGCTGGAACAAGAATCTGTCTGCTTGGTCTCTTAAAGGGGACAACATAAAACTGGACAAACCCTTTCTCTGAACTGAAACCTGCTTTCAATGAAAGCTAAATAAATTCTTATCACAACACTCCATAAAGTCTTTCTTAAATGGATATAGCACAGTCAATCTTAAATTAGTAATCTGATTTTTATTAAGTCCTTAACATGTATAAGACACTATGCTAAGTGCTGGGGATATAAAGATAAAAATGAAATAGTTCCTATTCTCAAAAAAACTTATATTCAGATAGAGACAATGTGTGGGTATATATGTATATGAACATACACATGGGCTTTAAGGTTTAGAATAAGGAAATCAGTGAAAAAACTAAATTAAGAAAAGAAAGAAATATATATGAATGAAAGACAAAACAGAACAGAATATTTTTAGATGATTCATTGACAGGTGGAACAGAAAGTTGAAACCTAGTTTTGTTCTGCAATTGAAGAAAGACACTTAATCGTCTTAGACTACTTAATGAAAATTTTCAGGGGAGAATCTTGCCACCTGTAAATTCTCCTAATACCTTATATGTCATAACATTAAAAATAACAATAAAAGTTTAAGTATATTTATTAGGAAGATCAAATGAAACAATGCATGCTATATTCCCATACTTAAAATTCTATTTGTTTATACACACACATGTACTTTACTAATCTTCATTGCCTATATAATTGTTAGCTGTTGCCTTTGAGAGTTTTTTCTTAACACATCTGAAGGAGGTTGAATCTTGAGTAGAGTTTTCAACTTGGATTCAAGAAGTCAAGAATTTAAGTCCTATCTCAAAAAACTTAACTAGTTTTGTGACTCAAGGCAAGTTACCTAGTCTGTCAGACTCAACTTCCTCTTCTGAAAAATGAGAATAATAGTATGTAGCAGCTACCTCTAAGAATTAGTATCCAATTAGATAGGTGTCAAGTGCTTTGTAAATATTAAAGCACTGCACGCATTGCATACATTATGTTACTATGAAGTCAAGTTTTAAATTATATCGATTAATCTTTCTCATGTACCAAGCAATGTGTCAAACCTTGGGAAGAAAAAGAAAAATAGCCTCTGACCTCAAGGAGTTTGTATTCTAATAAGGAAGAAAACATTCAAACAGTAATGTATATAAAAAATATAAAAGATACATGAGGCATGCATACACATATACACGCATATTCATAGATAGACATGTATAAACATGCAAGTTAAGTACAAGTTTTATGCTACCCCCAAAGTTAATAGAAGAGTAAACTGAGGCTAGCAAGATAAAGGGACCAAAAATCTAGAGCTGATACCAGGGAGCCTGGATTCAAACTTGGGTTTCTGTGGAAGACAATTCCTAGACTCTTGTCTAACAACACTAATTCTTTTGAGATTTATTTCGATCAGAAGGACCTCATAGGTCCCTAGTGCTGAGAAAAAAGAAAAGAAAAGAAAATTACCCTTTGATAGTAGGGATTTAATTTTATCTATGAGATTTAAAAGCAGACTGTCTTTTCATTTGTGTTGTGATTTGGAAGGTAGAGCTTATATGGCTTTCCTAAATTATTTCTTTATTATTTTTTTAAATAAAATCTGAGGCTGGTGGAATTCTTTCTTTTCTAATTCCAGTTGGTCAGTCTTCATCTTCCTCTCTTCAAATTTATGTCAGCATGTCCATACATAAACACAACACATGCACACAGATTCTGTTAATGGAAAAGAAATAGAGTGAGATATTTTTTATTTTTTTAAACAGTTTCATCAGCACCATTGGCCACAATGCTTGAGGCAGTTTGTAAATTCATTCCTAGCTCAGTGACTTAATGTTTATTTAACTTGCTTCAGAACATAACACTAATGGGAGATTGACAGCAGTAGGCTCCCAAAGCTCTGTAGATCTTGTTTATAATGATTTCATTCTCTGGTGAGTAATACTTCAAATACAAAAGAACAGCCACTGTGGTACACATAAGTGTGTAATTCATGTGTTTTAAGTTCACTTAGTATTAAAAGTTATTCATTAGCACTGGATATTTAGTAGCATTTTAGTGGTAATTCAATAAACATATTAATGAAAAACAAAAGGACTAACAGGATAATACTATTTAATAAACACTTTTTAGGTTACTTTCTCCAAAGTGCTTAGTAGAGATAATTGTATATATTTGAACTATAGCAGCACTTTAATAGGAATCACAAACCATTCCTTTGACCAAGATATCTCCAATTAATGTTTTAGTGGGTAGACTATTTCTGATTTTATCCTTTAACTTGTACCTAACTTTCAGTTCTAAAATTATGGTTGACTTCTTGCTTATAATGAATCATACATGATCCTTTCACTCAAAATAGATTTTTGAGATAAGAAAGTACAAAGATATTCACAAAGTTGTGGCTTCCATGCTGAATGTAATGGCATAACAAATTTACTGTAAAAGTCTTCTTAATAGCTTTAATATAATCTAAACTTCATTTTTTCCTAATTATCAATGAGTAATTTTGTGTCTAGGATAAGAACGTGATTTTTGGAAATTAAATTTGTAAAGGATTGTTGAGGTATGCTTTTTACTTGGGATATTATCATTTTTCAGGGTTTATTAAATTATACATTTCTCTGTAGTTGCATGTTGATATCTAGGCTCTTGCCTTCTCTTTGTGTAGAACTACCCTCTATCCTCAAGAAAATAAACAAACACAATTTAACAAACCTGTAACTCATTTGAACTTATTACTTTTCCAAAAATCTACTTTAATTTTTAGCCAACTTCTCCCCCTTTATCTCCTGGAATTCTCTTTACCTTTAAATTTTTGAAAACTCAACAAAAGGCAAAAGTAAGATTAAATCTATTGTCTGGATCTGCCTGAAAGTAGTTTGTTGCTTCCCTATTACTATTCAACACTGTTCTTACAAATTGTCAATGAATGCATTATTTGAAATTCAGCAGCTGTATGCATTGTCAATAGCAGTCAAGGTAAAACCAGGAGGTTTGTTAGTTTTATGTTAATGGTATGAACAAAGCTGCAATAAAATATGATGCATTTACTTTTTGCTAAATGTAAACCTGTTTGTAATTTACATGTTGTGACAATGATGTGCTGTGTTGGAAACCATAGCTCATGTTTAACGGGTGAAAGAGAGAAAAAATAAGCAAACACTGCTCAGTTGTTGGAAGCTACAAAGCTTTCACTACCTTTTCTTTTGTTTGCTTATTACATCCCAGCACTTTAGAATCTGTCTTTGTAGCAGGTAACAAAACAGAAACCCTCAACACGTGATCTGTGATACTGAATACTTCAGAAGTCAGGTTTATGCTAAAAGATCCTTCTTATCTAGAATAGCTTGCTTTGGGGCAAGGCTTATAGGTAACTGATAATATTGTGAAGAAAAGGAATGTAAATACTTGAAAAACTATTCTGCTCATTCTCTGGAAAGAGATTTCATTCTGTTTTGGAGCTCTTCTCTCTAACCCTTATAGAAAAGCCTTTTCCTGTTCTTCAGAGTGAAAAAGTGCTTGGAGACTTCTAATTAATATTGAATTTTATCATCTACTGAGCAAAACTTGGAGTAAAAGATAGCAGTGTTTAAGTTTTATTTGATAGTTCTTTTGATCCTTAGCTCTTTACAAAACAAAGTAAGTTTATTTTAAAAAGAAATGTTCATTTTCTTTTATTGTATTTCTGCGTAAAATGAGTGTAGCATCTTCATCTAGATAAAAAATATTCCCCAGACATAGAGGGATACATCAGGCCATCATTGGTCTAATACCACACTGTACTGGCACAGTAGGTGGAGTTATATCCATGGTTAGTTACAAAGTATTTAGAATCCCATTATCACAGAATCACATAATTTGCATTTGGGCAAGGTCTCAGTAACCAACTAATTCAACCTTTGCTCTAAAAGTTACAGTAACTATAGCATTTCCAGGGTCTCAACAGGACTTGAACTGTCTTCTCATCTACCTCTCCGAAGATATTTATTTCATACAGAGTTATAGGACCTTTCCTTCTCATGGCATACCTCAAAATCTCATTAGGATATCAGGAACATATGGAGATTCCTAGGGAAAAACTGGTTTCCCTGCATAGGAAATCTGAAGATTCCAATGAAAGTGACACTGTGTCCAAGCTTAGACTTGAAGTCAGGAAGACTTAATTCAGATCTGCCCTCAGGCACTAACCTTGTGATAGGATAAGTATTTTCTAGTCTCTCAGACTCAATTTTGTCACCTGGAAAATAGAATAATAATATTACCTCTAACCTGGGTGTATTGTGAGGATAAAATGAGATATTTGTAAAGTGTTTTACCATACTTAAAGTACTATGTGAATGTTAACTCTTGTGACCTCTGTTATTATAATTTAATTATATTTTTCTGGCCCCTATGAAAGTCAATTAGACAATTAAAAAATCAGGAAATACCATCTGGTTTGGGAATATTAAGATCATTTAAGGACTTAAGAAAATAAAAGGACTAAGGGAAGTGTAAAATTTTATTACTCTATTCCTAATATTCTCAAAGTAAAATACACCAATAAGATTGGTAGAGAGAAATTTCTGACATTAAATTAACCACACAATCATTTCTTATTTCTAGAGTTTATATTCATTGAGTAATTACTCAAGATGCTATTGCTGAATGTCCTATACATATAAGCCCCATTGCTCTATGCAGTAGGGGCCTTGTGCGAAGAGGCTACTTGGTGGATTGGGGGAGTAAGTAGAAATTTGAGAAAAATAACTTAATAACTCTAAAAAGGCTTAGAAATCCATTAGATCAGGGTAGCCAGGCAGGTTACTTGCTAGCAGTCTAGCCATGGGCAGTTGCCTAGTCCTTATTACTCCTCTGCCTTTGAACCAATGTTGAGTATTGATTCTAAGATAGAAGAGTAAGAAATTTAAAAAAAAGAACATTAGATCAATTTTTTTTAATTTTACAAAAATTGAAGTTCAAAAACTATATTCCATTCAATACTCACAGAAGTTATTAACAAAAATTTGCTTCCAGCCATGCATTGATATAACTGTTCAATTTTAAAAATTGAACATTATTCTATCAGCCATTTATAGAATGATTTGGATCAGTAAAAGCAGGTCACCACTTTTTCTTTTCTAATAAGGAGTTAGTAGTCTATTGTTAAAATCAGGAGAGAATTAACAAGGTTGTAAAATGTTGTGATAAAACTGTGGGAATGGAAAACAAGAAAGGAGTGCCAGAGATAAGGTGAAGGAATCAACAGGACTTGACAACTGAGTAGTAAACTGAGAGATTAAATATATCATCAAATTTTCTTTTTGGATAAATAGATATTCAATTAACAGAAAGAACAAAACCATTAGCTCCATCAGAAGATCACTGGGATCTTTGATGGAGAACCTATCCTTGCCTTTGAATATTTTATGAGACTTTACAGTCTATTTGAATTAATACTTAACAGCAATAGATGATTTGAAAAGATCAATACATATCGTCAAAAATGATTGTTGAATTAGGGGGTTAGATTAAATGGTCTTTGATATCTCTTCAAGTTTTGTACCTATAATAGAATAACCTCCATATGATAAAAAATTTGTCCATGAACTTTCACGATGAGCCAGTCCTCTGGTTAATGGAAGGAATTTTTTTTTTTTCTATAAGACAGCATGATGCTGTGGAGAAAGTACTGAAGGTGAAATCAGGCAGATTCAAAGTTAATGCTTTACCTTTTTTAAGCATTGGCAAATCATGTCATTGCTTTTGGTTCCAGTTTCTCCACTTATAAAATGAAGATAATAATACATTATGCATATCTCACAATGATGTTTGGTGTAATATGATGACAAAGTAGAGATTGTGTTTAAATTTGATTATCATAGGACATGTTATTCTTTAAAAATTTTAACAAGTTACTGACAATCATGAAAAACTATTTGTACTCTTAAATGTGCTTATAGTAACCTTATATAAATGTATATGATTATAGTGAGACTATATGATTTTACTTTTTTAATATGGCATATAATTAATAACTATAATTTGGTGTTTTTTATGAAAACCTATGATTTCAATTTTACATTTTAGAGCATTTCCAAGCTCATATTTAGGTAGTAATTTTTCCATAGATATAGCTAGTACAGGAAAATAAATCTTTTTGACTCTAAGGCAGATCTTCTTCCCAGTCCTCCATGTTGGCACCTGAAGTGTGCGCTACTATCATTATTTATGCTCAAGCTCTCAGTGACCTCACTAACAGACCTGCAATCACTCAAAGATCACTATAAGTTGAAGTCTATTTCTTTTTTGGTACCAGTGTCACTTTGGGACTTCACCCAAAGTCTGATCCACTCAAGACCTCATTTCCTGCATCACAAATTTCATTATTCATTTGATGGTAAACAAAAGAGTAAGCCTACCCAAGCACATTCAGTGAGAAGAAAAATAGGAAAAAAAGAGTAAACAAAAAACCACCTAGGAAATCAAAGGCAACACTCCTAGGCAACCAGCCTTTCAGTTTTGCTCGATTACTTTTTTTCAGGATGATTCCTTCTTCTTAGACTAAGATATTTCTATGACCACTTTGCTCTGGTTAATCTGTGATCCAATATGCTGAGGTATCATGAAAGATGTCCATTCGCGATTACTTCAAATATCTCTTTCCTTAATTCTCTTGCTCTTACATGGGTTCAAAAACTTTAAAACCTTCAATTAATTGAGATTCTCCTGCTTTCAGAGAATTTCAGAAATCTTTAAAATTTCTCTCTGAAATATTTCAAACTTCATTACCAAAATGCATTTGTCTAGATATAGGAAGAATTAGTTATAAGTGAGACAATAACTAGATCAACTTTTTAAAATATTTTCAAGATTACATGTGGATATAATTTTAATATTCATTTTTTCACATTTTGCAATCCATGTTATTTATTAGTCTTTAAATCCTCCAACTCCCCTAGAATGCAGACAATATAGCATAGGTTTTACACATATTATCATATAATAGAGATTTTCATGTTTCTCATGTTGTGAAACCAGATACATAATGCTAATATTAGAGAAAAATTTATGGAGGAAATAAAGTAAAGATTTATGTTTCAATGTGCATTCTGACTCTACGAATTCCTTCTATGGTGGTGGATGTCCTTTGTCATCATAAGTCCTTAGAGTTGTCCTGGATCCTTGTCTTATTGACAAGAGTTAAATCATTCACAGCTGATCATCATACATCATTATTGTTATTAAGCCAACCCTTTAAGGATGGTATTATTTTAATAACATTGTTAATTTTTTTAAATTTCTAGTTTTTACTTCTGTTGACTATTCAATAATATTTCATCATCTACCTTCATATAAGAAGATAATAATATTTTTAGGAGGAAGAAGAGAAAATAGAATTTGAACCACAAAAGCATGGGATGAAATTGAAAAAAAAATGAATAAGCAAAGAGTTGGAGTATACTTTTCTGGAAACTGATTAAAACATTGTGTTTGTAGAAAAGGTATAAATAAAATATGAAAATAAGCACTTGACCACAAGGAAAAAAAGGAGCAAGAAGAGAAAAGAAACATGCAATTAAATTATTCAAAGCCTAACATTTACCAGGTTAAGACAAAGTATTGTATCTTAAATTTTATTTACTTCCATTAATTCATGAGCAATTTTATATTAATCACCAAACATTTATTAGAGAATATTTGTGTGTTACAGAAAGACTCATGTTTTTAAGAATTTAAAATTTTTACTGTAGGGTTGAGAAATCCTAGCGGAGTAAAGAATCCATTATTGTTTATATGTATCTATCTGATTGGAGTCTAGATAAAAATAAATTCTAAAATGAATATCTAAATCAGTAGCTTTTCTAATATACTTATAGTTATACATATTCATTGACTATCTAAATCATGAGATTTATTTTATCTTGTAAATATATATGAATGGATCTTTAGTCTCTTTAATGAATTCTTGTATGCAGCCCCCTGTATAACATTTCATACTATTTAAAAAATATACCCATGGAACAACTATGTGAGTCAGTAGAGAAAGAACCAGTCCTGAAGAATGGAAGTCCTGGGTTCAAATCAAACCTCAGGCACTTCCTAGTTATGTGACCCTGAGCAAATCACTTGATGCTAATTGCTTAGCTCTTACTGCTTTTCTGCCTTGGAACCAAAACCCAATATGTTGTCTAAGACTAGATATATCACTAGGGGTATATCAATAAGTGTAAGCATATGTATAAGTGTAAGGAGTATAAGTAGAAAGTAGGAGTACATGAGAATGTATATACATACATACATACATGTATACCCATAATGAAGTTACATTTTTGTAGATACCAAATAGCCAGAAAAATCAATCAATCAACTAATTTTAATAAGGAAAACATAAAGTATATAAACTGATGGTAAGATATTAAAGAAAGTAACTTCTAGAGATGGCAGAGGCTTAGTGTTAACTTAGTCTAATCTTATCCAAATTCTATATCCTCAATGCTTGAAAATAATATGTGTTGATGGGGATATGATTGGGGGTTTAGACTGTAAAGATCACTCTATTGCCAACATCAATGGTACATATAAAACCCTGAGGAATTGCTCTTTGGCTATAGGAGTGGGATAGTAGGAAGGGAGGGAAAGAACATGATTCATGTAACCATGGAAAAATATCCTAAATTATTTAATTTAATAAATAAATGAAAACATTTAAGTTGTGATTCACAAAACTCTAAAAAAACACAAAACAATAACATATGTCCAAATTAATGTTCTCAATGTGCTAGAAGATCCTAAGGAGGTTTCTGAATCATAAAAAGGAAATTAAATTTTGTTCAATATCATTTTGCTTTTAAGTTAGTTTTAGTATATTCAGTGCTTTTGGGAATGGTAACATAATCTCCATAGCAATTTTCAGAACTAAAATATTCCATTTCCCTCCTATACTAGAAATATGGCCGTCTATTTGAGAAAATAATTCAGCCACCAAAAAGCCAGCATTCTTAAAGGAACAGAAGAGGACTTTAATTTGGAATGTGTGTGTGTTTGTGTGTGTTTGTGTGTTTGTGTGAAGAGATAATTTAGTCCTTTAGTACTGTGCTTAAAAAGATACAAGTAAGCATAAATTAAATATATTTATTTTTAATTATAAAATTTTATAAGTAACAAAATATAATTCTCTCATCGACTGACTTTGTAAAAATAAAAGTTATATATTCTAAAAGCTTAAGAATCATGACAAAAATTATGAGATCACTGTGAGACTGCTTGAATTGTGTCTCCATCTTATAAGGAATATGGAAACATAGGACTTTGATTTGAAAATATAACAGTGCTTTCTGCTTTACAATTGATCATCATTACATGTTTAAAAACTAGGAAAAATAACAAAATGTACCTTTAAAAAAGGTAAAAAATATCAAATGAATTAATGAAGACTTTTAAGGAAGGTGATCTAGTTGTACCAAATTTTGAATTATATTTTAAGGTAGTAATTAGCAAAACTATCTGGTACTGGCTAAGAAATAGAAAAAGTAGATGAGTGCAACAGAACAGAGATACAACAAACAGTTGTAAATGATCATAATAATCATGTTTAACAAAAGTTAAGATACAAATTTTTGGAATAAGAATTCAATATTTGGTAAAAATTGTTTAGAAAACTGGAAAGTACTCTGGAAGAAACTAGTTACAGAAATTCATAGAGATGTTGTCAAATATGTAGGAATATAAGCCATTCCCCAAATTATAAATGGTCAAAAGATACAAATAAAGTATTTGCATGAAGAAATCAAAGCTATATATGAGTATATGAAAAAATGCTCTAAATCATTATTGATTATAGAAATGCAAATCAATATAACTCTGAGATATCATTTCACATCTATCAGATTGGTTAAAATGTTGAAATTATGAAGAATTATAAAAATGAGAAATACAAATTATGAATAACTATAAAAATGAGAATGGGGCTGAGGAAAACTCTGGACACTACAACACTGTTGATGAAACTATGAACTCAACCAACCATTCTGGAGCATAATCTGTAATTATACTCAAAGAGTTATAAAACAAGTGCATCTTTTGACCCAGCAATACCATTGTCAGGTTTATTTCCTAATGTGATCAAGGAAAATATAAAGAAACATTGTGTTATGAAACATTTATAGTAGCTCTCTTTGTTGTGGTGAACAACTGGAAATTGAAGGTATGCTGATCAGTTGGAGATTGATTAAACAAATTGTAGTATATGATTATGATAGAATACTATTGTGGTTTAAGACATGACAAAAGGTTAATTTTAGAAAAACATTGAAAGACCTATATAAATTATGAAAATTGAAATGAGAAGAACCAAGAAAACATTATGTACAGGAATATTGTTTGAAGGATGACTTGTGTATGCCTCCCTCCTGGTAAAGAACTGATAAACTTAAGACATACTTTATATATACATATATATACATATATATGCATATATATATTTTTTCTTCAAACCATGCCTTATCTAATGGGGAAAGGGAAGGTAAGGAGAATTTTAACTCGTTATTTTAATATAAAAAACAAATAAATAAAAAGAATCTTCAAAACAGAAAAAATACCATACCTTAACAATTGACAAAACTAATAACACTTGGAATTCATTATGTAGTATGACTCATTAAACACTTCATTAGCAGATTTACATTACATTTAAAATATTTATAATTTTATTAAAGCAGTGTGTTGTTGTATACCAAATTCCTTATAATAAAGCATCTAAAAGTAACCAACTGTTTAAGGAAGAAAAATTGGTAGGCTCTGTCTACAACCTGATTCTTAGAAACTCAAAGTTAAACCACACTATCTATTCTGAAAGCTGAATGTTCAAACCAACACAAGGATACATACAATTTTAGGCTCGTGTTAACCCTAAGATAAAACTGAATTAGACATTTACCTCAAAACTACAAAATTTAAATCAAAAGTTATTTTCTAATTTGACACCAACAAAACTATTATACATATAACACTTTACAATGGAATTCATACTAAGCAGTATAATAAAAAATAAAATTTAACCTATATCTTTAGATCTAGCTAAAATATTTTAAAGAAAGTTTATTAATTTATTTAAATGCATTATCTCCCATAGCTTAAACTAACTACATCAACAAATTGTCACATAAATATATTGCTTAATTATGTTTTATTAAAGCTATTTAGCATGCTAATAATAATCATTTATAATATAAATAAAACATCTTCTACCAAATATATGCCAACACTTTGTTTATATGAAGAAAAAACTACCTTCTATGTAGTATTTTAATAATTTTTGGAATGCATACTTTAAGTTCTGTACTTCTAATACTACAAAGGCAAAGATTTTCCCAAAGTGTCAAATGAAATAAAATATCACCTGGAGCAAAATTCACCCAAATTAGGTCAAATGACCCCTTAGCCAGTACAACTGCACAAGTATGTTTGCATTTCCAGCAAATGTAGTTGTAGTTCACTGGCAGTACACATTATTATAATTAACCTCTAATAGATGAACTTTGAATAGTCTTCTTAACTAATGCTAGAAACATAACTTTGATATGACAAGATAGACATTGAGTTTTGTAGTCTGGAATGATAACATTAGAAAGTAATTTAGAGGGCAGCTGGGTAGCTCAGTGGAGTGAGAGTCAGGCCTGGAGACAGGAGGTCCTAGGTTCAAACCCGGCCTCAGCCACTTCCCAGCTGTGTGACCCTGGGCAAGTCATTTGACCCCCATTGCCCACCCTTACCAATCTTCCACCTATGAGACAATACACCGAAGTACAAGGGTTTAAAAAAAAAAAAGAAAGTAATTTAGAGTTCTTATAATTCATCCCCTTTTATACACACCTTTGGCCTCTTTGAAGCACCTCTAAAGTTGTTATTTAGCCTTTATCAAACACTACAGTGATGGAAAATGAATTATTTCTCTAGATGTTCTATTCAATTTTTATACATCTCTAGTCCTTGGACATAGCAAACTAAAATTGACTATCTATAATTTCCAGTTATTATTTCCATTTCTGTCCTCTGTGAAGTCAGCAGAAAAAATTTAATCTAGTATCCAAATACTTGCACTTCAAATATTTGAAGTTTAACAGTCATGTTATACTGAAGCAGATAGGTGACACAGTACATAGGGCACTGGGCTTTGAGTCAGGAAGATTTTAGTTCAAATACAATTTCAGAACAACTGGTTCTGTCACCCTGGGCAAGTCACTTAACCATATTTTTCTTATTTTCTGCCATCTATAAAATGAGCTGAAAAAGCAAAGGCAAACTACTCCAGTATCTTTACCAAAAAAATTCCATATTAAGTCACAGAGTCAAACATGATTGAATCAACTAAACACAGAGTAGGCATGTTCTTTCTGGTCTTCTACCTCTAAATTCACTACTTTTTTCAGCTTCACTTATAAAATTAATAGAGAATTAATTAGAGTATGACAGAGTCTGATCAGTACTATTATTAACTCTCTAATTCTTTATATTAAACTTCTATTAATGAAACCAAAGATATGAAGTCACGTATGGATAATTATATAAAGTATTTTTATATGAATCATTGTCAAGATACATACATTATGATCCTTTTTTTAAACAAAATGTAAAATTTAAGTTATCCATTCAAATGTCATGTTATTATGTTTGATCTATTATTCTAGCCCAGTGATGGTGAACCTATGGCACAGGTGCCAAAGATGGCATGCTGTACTGCCCACCCACCCAAGAGTTTGTTACTAGAAAGGCAGAGGGACTCTGGCAGAGCTCTTCCCCATCTCCTCTCCAACACACCTGATGACATTGTTTTTTCTATCCCCCATCTGTCTGGCCAGCAGCCAATGGGAGCACAGAGGGGTTTAAGTGAACAGCTCACAGGCAGCAGAACTAGAGGAGAGCGGAGAGCAGGGACCACTCCCCTGGCCCTCTGCACTTGCTGAGGACATTCCTCACATCAGTAACCCCTCCTCCCAGCAGCCTGATGTAAGCACTTCCTCCTCCCCCTGTGTGGGGTAAAGGGTATTGGGACATTCCCAGCATGTGGTGGGAGGAGGGGTATGACAATCAGTGTGGTGGTGGGGCTGGGGCCTGGCACTCCATCTTTAAAAAGTTCACCATCACTGTTTTACCTTATTGAGATCTTTCTGGAACCTACCTCTTTATTTAAAACATGGTGTCATGACTTTTTCAATATCTTCTATAAAATGAATAAGCATACCACTTAGGCCATCATTCAAATAAATAAATCTTTGAAAAGACAAAAGCAGAACAAATATTAAAAGTTCCAGCTATTCAACTCAATAAACGTATTGTCTACTTGGGCATAAGAACTGTATTAGGTTTTTGGATTTCCTAAGATATTAAATAACATTCTCTGACCTAAAAGGCATTATCTAATGAGTAATGAGAAAAGAACTTGTAATTTTTCAAGTTTTATGTTTATAAAAAAAAGTTTGAAAAAACAACTGTTTGCATTGTTAATAAAACAGCTAGAAATAGCAACTGGAATTATTTTATGTGTATTGAATATGTGATAATTTCAGTTGAAATGCTATTCTGGGTGGTACTTGGCCATGCTTTTGCTGACAATGCTTCTTGTGGTGGTGGCTATTGGAAAATTAAGGAGCCAGTCATGAAAATAAGTATATCATCATTTATTGCCATTTTCAGATTATATTAAAATGTTAAGCCACATATTAAATCTTGAACATCACTTTTTGCCATACACCTCTATTTCCTTTGTTTTGGTGCTATTATCCCTTCTTTTATCACTTGTCTTTTTTCCCTTTCTCTTGCCTTTCCTCTTGCCCAACAAGCCATCTAATTCCTACTCCCTTTGTTAAATATTTCTACTTTTGTTTTTCCTTATCATCTGTGCTGTCTTCTACTCTACAGTTCATCAACTGGGCTACAGATAAAATATAGAGGACTTAAAGATGTGTATTTTTAAGAATCATATTAAAATAATTTGGTTTGATTGATATAAGTTGCTTCTTGGGAAATCAAAGCACATGCATGATAACTTAACTACTATGGCTACATACCTTGTCATGTTACAAAACATAGTCAAAACCATTTAAGTGTAGCCTTTTATTGAAGTTCCAGGTTTCATATCTGGTTGGACAGAGTAATAGTATATTTATATTTTATATAATTTATATATATGTACACACACATATATATATGTATAAAACATCATATATATCAGAGATCATTTGAGCAAAAATTTAAGGTTAGAAAAGATGTATAAATAACAACTTGAGCTTATGGTTAGAAAGGCATATATCTACACAGAAAATACAATCTTGTTCTACAATATTTTTGTATTTGCCAAATCATGCATTGTCTTAGAGCCCATAATATTTCAAATTAGTCCATTTAACTTTCAATCTATTAAGAATTATAGTAATTCCATCTGATAGAGTGGAAAAGGCTGTAGGAAATTTTTAATGGCTCAAAATTAGGTCAGAGAGGAGAAAATATAAACTGTAGAAGCCCTGGAAGTTGTTAGAACATTGTGATTTTAAATAAATTGCAGAGTAACAAATTTTTAAAAAATCTCAAGTACTTTACAGATTCATTTCCTATATTTTATTTCACTATTTTGCTCAGTATTCTTCACTTGTTCCAAAACACTGGCTCATTTGTCTAATATTTAAAATCTTCTACTGATTATTCTAGACTTTACCATATTGCTTTCTATTTATGTTGGACTGCAGTTAACCTGGACGAGTAACCCAGCCTCAAATGTTATTGAGATTTTCCCACCTTGATGCCTTTACTCAAACTTTTCCTGTTCCTTGAATTGTCCCTGTCCTCATCCCACCCTCTACTTTCACCTCTTGGAATTTTAATAAAGTTTCTTAATCTCCACAGTGTGAACTTATATTTTTCAATATTTAATAGCTATCTTACAAAATACTTTTTTCATTTTTAACATATGTATTTGTTTTATGCATTTAAGAACATTTTTATAAAAGGTCCATAACTTTCACCAGACTGACAAAGATAACTATTATCCCTCAAAATGCTAAGAACCCCCAGAATGCCTTTACCCTTCAATTGACAGATAAAATCCCATTGTCTCCATGGAGATTTAAATCATTCCCCTGGCAAGAATGAGTTCTCCTTACATTTCACCTATGACCCTATTCATTTAGTACCTAATCTATATAATTATTCGATATTACTTTGTTTTATCTATATTTGTACATGCATATTAACTTTTTTGTTCTGAAACTAGGCTATACACTCTGGCTTTGGGGGAAAGTGGTGTAGAATTAGACCTAGGATTTCATCAGTAAAAATATAGGGTGTGGAAACTCAATATATCAGCTTCAATCGATAATTCACCATAAACACATTCTTAGCAAATGACTGGGGAATTAAGATGATAAATTACTTTTCCATGGTTTCACAGCTGGTACAAATAACTTGCCCACCTAAGACTATATCACATTCCCCTTTTTTCATCTATAGTACATGTTCACTGGATACTTCTTTTTAATTGTTATTGATAATATAAGATCACCCACAAATTTTCCTCTTTCTCCCACAATTTACAGGTATTTTCTTTGTTTCAAGTTGTTTGATAACATGAAGAGTGCTGTATCACTATTACCTGAATGGTAATGATGATTTAATATTCTTAATTTCCATTTCACTTTCATTTCTTGTAGATTGCTTACAAATAAATTGCATAGAAATAGCCATTTAAAAACAACTATGTAAAAGAAAAATTTCTCCATACACATTAGTTTACCAAATTTACATATATTTATTATATAAGATAAGAAAGAATAATGAGAATTGCAATAAAAGGTACTGGTTTTCTCTGATTTTCAATATACCTTGATATAATCTGACAGATACTAAAGTACCTCTAAAATTTCTTGATTTGGGGAATTGGAAATATTAATTTACCAACATCATCCTGGGAACAAAAGAAATATATTTACTCTAATATTAGCAGTTATTAGTGAAACTATGCTATTGTTTATTAATCAGTTTCCTTATTTTAGTAATCATAAAACATATCTTCTAGACTTTTCTGGAAATAGAAAATATTTTCTGTAGTTTTTGCGTCATTTCTTTTTTGAAAAAAAAATTTGAATATTAGGTAGTGTTTGCCTTTCTTTAGTCTTGTGCCACCTTTTCAAAACTAGTATATATATTTTTAAATATAATAAGATCTCTTCAAGGTTCATAAATTGCCTTACAAATATTATCTCATTACCTTACAGCAACTCTGGTGGTGAATATTATTCAGATTTTATAGATGTGGAAACTGAGGCAACTAGTGGCCAGGTGACTTGCTAAGCTTTTCAGCTAGGAGGTGTTTGAGGAGGGATTAATATTAGGATTTTATTGACTTAATATCCACTTCTCTATCTTCTGTGAAGCCTAGCTCCCTATGTGTCATTAATACTTTTTTTCTACATGTCACAAATATTTCTGTAATCCCTCTAGCCCCTGCTTAGACTCTCCCTTTTAAGCAAAGCAAAACAGTTTAATAATATTATAAATTAATATAGCTGACAATGTATGTTGACATGTTTCCCAGTAGTCCCTTGTCACTATGCCTTAAGGAAGGAGGATGTGCTTCATTATATATTTTTCAGAACAAATACAGATTTTTTTTTCAATTACTTAGTGCATTGTTCCCATTTAGTGATATTATCACCCTAATTATTGCAGTAGTATATGCTGTTCTTTTGGTTTTGTTTACTTCAATTTACATTAGTTCACAAAAATATCCTCATGTTTCGCAGAATTGTAGATAGATATCTTTATTCCATCTTAACATTTCATTCCATTTATATACCACAAATTTTCCTGTTCCTCCACAATTTACAGGTATTTGCTTTTTTTCAAGTTGTTTGATGACATAAAAAGTGACGCATCACTATTTTAGAGTACTGTACAGAAACATTTTAAATTTCTAAATTTTTTTCCAGATTTCATGTCAATACAATTTTAAATATTTGTTTTCTGACACTTTGCAATTTAAGTTCTCTCCCTTACACTAATCCTCCCCCATTCTCAAGAAGGCAGGTAATATGATACACGTTCTACATATGTTATTTAATGCATATTTCCTTGTTCATCATGTGAAACAACACATATGCTTACACTAGGGAAGGAAGAAAGAAATGAAGGAAGAAAGTGAAGAATTTTATGTTTCAATCTGCATTCAAACTCTGTTTATTCCTTCTACAATGGTAGAAATTTTTTTTTTACATAAATACCTTGGAGTTGTCCTGGATCCTTACCTCATTGATAATAATTAATGCTTCACAGTTGATCAGCATGCATTATTGTTGTAACAGTATCCAATATTCTCTTGATTTTTGGTCATTTCACTTTGCATCGCTTCATATAAATCTTTCCAAATTCTGTTGTGATCATCTTGTCTGTAATTTTATGGAATAATAGTATTCCATTATAAGTATATACTACAACTTGTTCCTTTCTTTATTTTCCAGCTCTTTGCCACAACAAAATGATCTCCTATAAATATTTTGTGTATAGGTGGGTTCTTTTCCCCTATCATTAATCTCTTTGTGAAACAGACCTAGTAATGGTATTTCTAGGTCAAGAATATGCATAGCTGTATGACCCATTGAGCATGGCTTCAAATTGTTCTACAGAGTGATTGTATCATTTCACAGCTCCACCAACAGTGTATGAGTATCCCAGTTTTTCCACCTCCCCTCCAACATTTATCATTATACTTTTTTGTCTTATTTACCAATCTGATAGTTGTGAGGTGCTACTTCCAAATTGTTTTAAATTGCATTTCACTTATTAATGGCAATTTGGAACATTTTTTTCATTTGACTAAAAATAGTTTTAATATCTTCATCTGAAAACTGAATATTTATAATTTTTGACCTTTTAACACTATGTAATACTTCTGCCTTTCATTTATTTTTTTAAACCTTTACCTGGTCTTAGAACCAATACTATGTATCGTTAAGGCAGAAGTGTAGTAAGGGCTAGACAATAGAGTTAAGTGACTTTCCCTGGGTCATACAGCTAGGAAGTGTCTGAGTCCAGATTTCAATACTGGACCTCCTGAGGCTTTCACTTCTATGTGATATAAATTATTAATAGAATTCATGGGTCAAACTAATTGATAAATTTAATCAGATTTCTTTCTTTATTCAAAATTTATATCATAATGGGTAGACCAATTCATGACTCAGTCATTAATGCTCTATGTAATATTGACTACTCATATCATTTGTCATTTTTGCCAATTTGCTATGTAATTGAAACATATTAAAATATTTTTCAAATGATTATAATTTTAGTTGTTTTTTTAAATTATTATATCATTTGAACACTCATTGAATAATAATTACTGCTGTTATTAACTTTGTTATTTTTGCATATGTATCATCTTGGAATTCAAAATATAAAACTTACCAGTGATAATTTTTACAAAGATTTCCCTTCACTATCTTTCTCCTTTTTATTTTCCTTATTGATTGTGTTCATCAAGAGTTTCTTATTTTTTTCATAATAGATATTAGCTGATTTTTGGCTGAATGGTTGATTCAACAGTTCAATTTCACAAAAAAATTATTGTCACTGTTTTATGTGTTGCCTTTCAGTTTACATTTAATCCTCTCTTCTGTATTTCTTATCTGTTCAAAACATTTTCCCTAGACATAATTCTGACTGCCTCTTCCTATTATGTTTTTTTTTATTTTTTTTAACCCTTAACTTCTGTGTATTGGCTCCTAGGTGGAAGAGTAGTAAGGGTGGGTAATGGGAGTCAAGTGACTTGGCCAGGGTCACACAGCTGGGAAGTGTCTGAGGCCAGATTTGAACCTAGGACCTCCCATCTCCAGGTCTGACTCTCAATCCACTGTGCTACCCAACTGCCCCTAATGTTTTAATTTGTTTATGTGATCTCTTATAATCAAGTATAGTAGTCATTTCTAGCTAATAATGGAATAAAAATAATAAAAAATAATACTTATTCCTCAGTGCTCAAATTCTCATAAGCCACTTTCCTGTCTTCCCAAGATCATGGAATCACACCTCAATAACCAGGCAGAATTTCATATGGCATCAAGTCCAACTCCCTTATAATCCATCTATATAAATAAACTAAAGATCCCCATTTTGCCTCTTTTTTTTTCAAGTTTTCTTCTTTTGTGATAATTTGAAATTCTTTAATATATTTTCCAGGACTATAAATTATAAATTCAGTGAATTTTTTTTACCTTTTTTGTTTTGTTGATATTTTCAGTTAGAATTTTTAATGAGAAATTATTAGATATCTCATATAAATTTTAGCTATTAGCTAACAATTATATAGCACTATATACTAGGAGGCATTTGATCCTCCTAACAACTCTTATAGGTAGACACTATTGTTATCCCCATTTTAAAGATAAGGAAATTTGGGAAAAGAGAGATTGAGTGAGTTGACACCCAGGTGCCCCTATATTATAATTCTCTTGAATTTTCAGTGCCTTTAAAAGATCTAAGACAAAAAAATTATGATTATATCTGCCATTGATCCCAGATGTGAGATCTGAAATCATAGCAAGATCATCTTACTTTTTCAATAATTATTAGTTGTAATTGTCTGCTACCCAAAATTGACTAGCCTTCTTAGAACAAATGTATGCTGATTAGGAGAAAATGATGAACAAAATAAAATGTGAACAGTTCGTGATTCCATCCATTATGAGCAGAAATTGTATTCTTTCTTTGAAACTTTTCATAAGGACAATGAAAATGTTCTTTTTTTTGTTGTTATTGTTATCTTTAGGATCCATTTTTAGTCTTAGCAAATGTTTCTTGATACTATTCTCATAGGATCTTGCTTCTCTTTTGTATTCTACCTTTTACCTTTCTTCCTTCAATCTTCTAAACATTTTAAGAGTATGAGTTGGTTGTTTATTTCCCATATTTCCCAGTTACATCTGTCTCTTTTCGCAGCTTTTGCTTCTCAAAAATCATTTTAGTTTATCTCTCAAATTTCATGGTTTGAAAGTTTCCCATTAAAGTGAGGATAGTATAGTGAATATAAAGTATTATCCTTGGACCAGGAACTGGGTTCAAATTTCACATCTGATATATACTGGCTGTAGGACAGAGAGCATTGCTCTAGGCAGCACTTAAAATCGTTTCAGAGAAGGAGCTGATCTGTACTGGTAGAAAGAGTTTATCTGGAAGTTCTATGCACCTCTGCAATAGTAAGTCTACTTATTATACCCTATTCAATTCAGAACAACTTCCTCTGGGAAAAGTGATGCCATTGGGCCTTATTTATATCTTCTCTGAACCCAGAAATCTAATGCCAATGATTTTTATTGCTATTTTTGTTCTTGATTGTTATACTCTATGAACTATTAGTCTTCTCTTAAAATATCCTTCTTCCATCTAGTAATATATATGTTTGTACTTATTACTATGACATATATAATTTAGAAGTCAGAGTAGATAAAAATATAATCTCATGAATGATAGGAAACATCATTTGGGAAAAAGAAAGTCAAAACCAGTTCTGAAATGAAGAAAGCTAATCATAAGTTTAAATTTAGGTAGAGATATATACTGGCTGTATGATTCTGGGTAAGTCACCTGATTAAATTTGCTTCAGTTTCCTCATATATAAAATGAATTGGAGAAGAAAATGGTAAACCACTCACTCCCTTATCTTTGGAAAAAAACCCTAAGTGGGGTCACAAAGCAATGGATACAACTAAAACAACTGGACAACAAAGAGCAAGCAAACAGATATATTTTTATCTCAGTAACACCATTGTTACTGAGTTATATTTCTCATTTTCTCTCATAAATAAGTTACAGTCTTTCTAAGAAGCATGTCACAGGAACAGGTTACATTGTCAGAGCAGTAGAATATAAGAGCCACTTCTTGCTGTAGCTACAAGTCTTAATGCAACTAATTAAAACTGATCAATACTTTTCTCTTAAGTTTTTTCCACTGGTTTTAAGTTATAGTAGAAAAACACCATTAGTCAAAAGGCTTCATGTTTTTAAAAAGTGAGATTACTAAAAGCTCAAAGGAAAACATTTCTGCATGACCCAATCTGACTGTGACAATTTTGCTTTGCCAGAAAGGGTCACATATCATATCTTTTGGAAATCAAAATTTTGGGATCCATCCCTTATGCTAAAGATTTTCCTTATCCTTCCAGGGAAACAGCTGCTATGTATTTTAAACTCAGTCTCACCATTTATTTATTCCTATTTGCACTCTTACCTTTTCTTTAACCTCCTTTCACCAGCAGTCTTTTTATCCTTTAAGAATGATTCAAAAACAGAAAGTAGTGGTAGTGGTACTGGGATGGTGTACACAAGCTCCTTTGGGTAAATGTACAAGTGTATATTTGTAATTGTTGTTACCATTCAGGGCTCTTATTTCCTCTTATACAAAAATTAGAGCTGGTTCCTTTAAAGCTATTCATTTCCAGGATAATCGTTCTTATTTTTCTCCCCCTAATTGCCTTTCTCATGCCTAATTTCAATCATCTCCATTTTAAAACTCTCTCATATTGCAAGTATTCTAAGTAACTTTTCCTTTGATTTATTTCTTTTGTCCTTTATGTATGTATATATGTATATACATATATGTATATGTGTATTTTAAATTTACTTCATTCCCTTATAAATTTTCCTCATCAAGTGATTCTCTCTGACATTCATGGTTTCAAATCATAAAGCAGAAGTTTTGAACTAGAACTAATTATAGGGTCTGAGGTGTATCTTATTATTTCAGCTAATTATAAGATTTTCTTGTAATTGACTCAACTGGGGTGTCTTATTTTTTTCTCTGTGATCTTATAAACTCCTATGTGATTTATTATTATCTCTATGCAGAGGATTCTCAGATAATAATCAATCCCAAGTATATGGGCATATATAACAGAGGTAATATACAAATATCCAATATAATGTTAGTTCAGATCATTATCTTCTAAATTACTCAGATAGCCTTCTAACTGCTCTCCTTTCCTTAGGTCTCTCCACACATCAATCTATCCTCTATCTGAGCTAAAAAAATATACATATATATGTATAATTTTTATTCATTCATTCCTTTATTTGTTTGTTTGTTTTTGGTAAATATAGGTCTTACCAAGTCATGCTCTTTCACAAGAATCTCCACTGGCTCACTATTACTTCTAAGACCAAATGGAAACGGCACCCCATAGCTTTTAAAACTCTATAACCTGACTCCTTCCTGATTTTCTGATCTCCTAACACCCTTACTCCCTATACATACCCTCTAAGACCTTGCCATACTTGCTTATTTGCAGTTTTTTGAATTGTGAAACTCCATTTCCCATTTACATGATGTTTTTCCCCATGCTTGGGATGCTCTGCTTCATCATCTGCTCATCTTATTTTCCTTGAATTCTTTCAATACTCAGCTCCTATCACCTTCTGCAAGAAACTTTTCCCAACCCCACAACTGCTAATGCTTTCCCCTTTTATATTACCTTCATTTATTCTTCAAATATCTTTGCTCTCTTTAGTTAATTAGATGCTGTTTCTTGTTCCACGTTATATGTACGCCTTGAAATATGGTACTCTTTTTGTCTTTCTTTTTATCTCCAACACTTTGCAGAGTGTCTGACTGATAGTATTTAATAAACTCTCGTGGACTGACTGAATCACTGACTGGGCCTCTGTTGATTATTTTAATTGGAGCTGGTGTGGAAACCCTCTTTTTACTCATTCCTCCTAGTTAAACATTTGCTGTTTAAATCAACTGGAGGGCTTTTGGCAAAGTCTATAGTCCCCAAATCCAGATAACTCTAGTGATGTTGGCAGGTCCAAAAATTATCCTTTTTGGATCCTTTGCCTGGTGCCTTGTACTAAAGGGTTATAGAAAAGTCCATATGGCATAATTCACAAAAAATGTAGAAATGAATAATTTTTCATACTTTCAGATACACAGTTTTACAACATAACAAAAGCAGCTCCCATAAATACATCTTTGTTTATGGAAAGTGTTACCTCAAAGTTAGAGTGCAGTTGTAGTATGACATCATACATACATACATGCATACATACATATTTGTGTGTATGTTTAGGACATTAAACATACACATTCCGATGCAATATTTGTATTGCATACAAACATATATGATATTCACATGTATGTCTATTAATTTATGTGACATACACAAACTATATGTGTGTGCATGTGCATGTCCCATGCATACATATATATATGTACATACATATAAAATATTTTCCTGGAATTGGGGGCATGGGATTTGCTTTTTAAGTTCAGAACCAGCAAAGAGTCATACTGGTGACTGTCTTCCCCTATCTGTTTATTCTCATTATTTTTCTCTAATTCTAACTGGATATGTTTCCTCCTTTTACTCAGTTTCTTTCATGTTAGGTGGACACAATATTCACATTCCTAACTCATCATGGCTTTTTGAGGCCACGGGAGAGGAAAGAGACAGAAGGTTCCCCACTCGCCCCATGAAGAATTCCCTTTCATAGCTTGCTTTTCAAACTTCAAATGGAATCCTCTTCACTGGAGCTCTTCCACCTATTAAATCTATTAAATTGTTTAATACTTGACAGCTTCAATGGTGATGTGACTGACATTTTAATGCCTAGGTCCTGACATTTGTCTGATTCCTTTAGCCAAATACACGATATTTCTTCTGTAGCATCAGTTAACTTCATCTGCCTTTATTTTAGGTCAAAGCCCTAAAATCTTCTTGAATTTAAGTACTTTTCCAAACTAGTTTACACTTTTAAACAATTGATATATTCCATGTAAATTTCTTGGAACCCCAATCATATATATATATATATNGAAAGAGACAGAAGGTTCCCCACTCGCCCCATGAAGAATTCCCTTTCATAGCTTGCTTTTCAAACTTCAAATGGAATCCTCTTCACTGGAGCTCTTCCACCTATTAAATCTATTAAATTGTTTAATACTTGACAGCTTCAATGGTGATGTGACTGACATTTTAATGCCTAGGTCCTGACATTTGTCTGATTCCTTTAGCCAAATACACGATATTTCTTCTGTAGCATCAGTTAACTTCATCTGCCTTTATTTTAGGTCAAAGCCCTAAAATCTTCTTGAATTTAAGTACTTTTCCAAACTAGTTTACACTTTTAAACAATTGATATATTCCATGTAAATTTCTTGGAACCCCAATCATATATATATTATATATATTATTTATATTATATATATTTTCTATTGGTCATTTAGGCAAAGATGAACACTTATGACTATATAATTTACTAGATAAAGAAACTTTTACTCATCAAGTATAATGGCTGCTTTCATAAGGATTAATTCATTTTTAACAGAAATAATCTTTATGAAAGCAGCCATTATAGTTTCATTGTAATTGAGGCATTTTCATAGGCACATTTCTATCATTTCTCATTGTTCTATTCATTGCTTACTTTATTTTTATCAATGCAAAATACCATTTTGCATAAATGAAACTTATGAAAGATGAGTAGATGTAAGAGAAGGACAAGAAGGAATCTGAAGACAACAGATTGTTTACATGACTAAAAGACATATAAATTAACCATTTTTTCCTAGATACTCAAGTCCTATTCCTAAAAAAAATTAGAGCATTAGAAAAGCAAAGTACTTTGATTATTTTTTTAATATCCTACATAAATGCCTTTAGTGATTTAATTTCATGTTTTTCTCTCTACTTTTATGAAGTGTCCCCCCAAAAATTATTAGTGATCATCTAGTCCAATTTTCCCCTTTTAGCATTTAAGTTAGCAGAAGCCCAGAAAAAACTTGGACAACATTCTACAAGGCACTAAAAAGGCTGTCAAAATTTAATCCCAAGGTCTCTGACTCAATAAGAATTTAGTAACATATCACCCTGATTCTCTCCTTCTGCTTAATTGCAAAGGAAAAAAAAAACTGTCTCTCTAGTAAAATCCTGCATACATACAGATTTTATATATTGTCAGAAAATGAAAACTATTTAACTTGTCATCTTATTCTCACTACCCCAAGTCTAAAGAAATTAAGAACAAAATTTATATTAACACAAACTTTAAGTTAGAGCTAGATGAGGCTTCAAAGACCACCTTGGTTAATCAGCTCATATCAGACTAACATCTATTCCCTTTTTTCTTTCTTTGAATGACTCCTATTTCATTTTTATCTTTAATTTATTTATTATGCATTCTTTTTCATCTTACAAAGCACCTCAAAACTCTTTAGCGATAGACCAATTTTAAATTGAAAATCACAAAAGAAATGAATATAAATTGCATGAAGAAGTATTTAATGTTGGTAAGGCAAAGATTTCCATAACTGTAATTGTGGCAAAATAATCAGTAGTTATTATAATCTAATTTTCCATGAGGATTTTAAAAATAAGACTACTTCATAGAAATAATTTTAATAAGCCAATAAACATTTATTAAATAC
This sequence comes from Gracilinanus agilis, assembly GCF_016433145.1. Classification (NCBI taxonomy): domain Eukaryota; kingdom Metazoa; phylum Chordata; class Mammalia; order Didelphimorphia; family Didelphidae; genus Gracilinanus; species Gracilinanus agilis. Next base: position 456,517,679 of record NC_058130.1, on the reverse strand, counting down.
ATACTCTGTGCCAAAAACTAAGCTAAATGCTTAGTAATACAAAAAGGGGCATTAGATTCTCTTAGTCCTCAAGGAACTCACAATTTAAAAAGCAATATACAGAATAGATTAGAAGTAATTAAGACAGGGAAAGCAATGGCATTTGGAGGTTTGGAGAAAGTATAGTAAAAGTTGCCATTTTAGTTGGAAATTAAAGGAAGTCAGTAGATAGTGATGATGAGGGAGAATATTCTAAACATGGAAGACAGCCAAAAACATGCCTTGAAGTCTGGAATGGAATGACTTGTTGATGGAATTATCCATCATATGGTGTAAAGTATAAGAAGGTTGGTAAATTAAGAGGGATCTACTCTATGAAATTGTTTGAATGCCAGAGGTTTTTTATACTTGATCGTGGACAAGCCTGAGATTCAACAGAGTTTATTGAGTAAGGGAAATAACATGCTCAGATCAGTATTTTAAGAGAACGTTTGGTGAGTGACTGGAGGATAGATTGGAATGGAGAGAGAGAGACTTCAGGCAGGCAGACTGAAATGTAGGCTATTAGAGTAGTCCAGGAATAAGATGATGACATCCTGAACAAGATTGGTGGCAATGTCAGTGAAGAGAAGGGAGAATATTTGGAAGATTCTACGAGGTGAAATAGATACTGGCAACCAATTGTTATTGATTCTTCATTTTGAAGAGGACCAGTGACTTGATGTCTGGACTTGTATATAAACTGGATGTAAGTGAGGCAGTGGCAAAAAGTCATCAGCCTCATTTGGTATTATGACCTAGGAAGTAGTGGATGACCTTAGCATCTTCAGTGTCTGGCCAAGCACTAACCACTCCACATTGCCTGTTGGTCTTAATCAAAAATTTATTTTTAATCAACCCATTCTACCTCACTCACAGATAGGTTTAAAGCATCTCTGTTACCCTCAGCCTGGTTTAGCCCATATACCAAAATGCTTTTATAGGTGTGTGATTACTGTACATGCTATCATATTTAAAACATGACACCAAAACAATAATGTTATGAACAAATTATATTAAATATATGAGATTTGAGGAATAAAAATTTGTCCTTTCCGTTTCTTTCTAGCATTAAATTCATTAGTATCATTCCTTAGTAGAAATCAATATGGGTTTCAAGTCAAAAATAACATAAAATACTGTTTTAAACACTTTATATGTGTGACTGAAGTCAAGTTATATGGCTTCCCTGAAAAGCACAATAAAAATTGCTACTTCATTTCATAGAAAATTTCTACAGTGTTATTAAAATACATTTTTACTCGATGAATAAAGAGTTCTTGACATGATCAAAGAAGAAGAGCATCTTAAGGATTATTTTAAAGTATATAATAAATTTAACATATTACTTTAAAATTCTCTAACATATTTCTTCCTGAATTTTGTGTTCCGTTGTTTATCAAAAATTCAATAGGGACATATTCTTTTCTAATTTTTTAACATGATCATTGCGAGTCTCCTCTCAAACAATCATTTCCCAATAAAATCAGAAAAAAGAAAAAAATAACTCATAAAGGAAAGCAAATCCATAACAACAAGAACAAGAACAACAAAAACAAAAAAGCAAATGCAGACTTTGACTACATACAAAAATTCATGTTCTTTTGAGTGCCTGCAATCCTTTATCACTCTGTTAGGAGATGAGTAGCATGCATCATCTTTAGGAATATTTGATCATTTCTTTGATCATAATTTTAAAGCTTTTAAAGGTGTTTTTCTTTAAAACATTGCTATCATATAAATGTTTTCCTTTGTGCTCATTTTACCATACATTGGTTCATGTAATTCTTCTCACAAATTTTAAAAACTGGTTTTATTATTTCTAATTTTAAAATATTATTTGATTTTGTTCCCATATCCTAATCTATTTAGCAACTCTTTATTTCATTGCTTCTCCTTACTTTATTTTTGCCTTCTTTTTATGTTAATTTTTTAATAGCTTATTAAGGATCTACCCTCTGAATGTGCTTTATTGTGCTTTTTTGCTTATTCCTTTTCAGGTACTGTCATTATCCAAGTAGACATGTTAATGCCACATCATCTTTTATCTTCTTTTTCCCCTGTGTGTTTAATGCATATGTACTTCAAACTATTCATGGAGATGTGTGTTTATATCTTGAACTAATTTTGGGGGGGTTCATATGAGAGAAAAAAAGGTTTATCTAGTATTTTATATATACATATATACATATATATATATATATATATATATCACCTATTCTCCCCCAAGTCTTTTTTCTCCATGTTTATATACTATATTTACTATTCCCCTATTTGGAAAATATAATTCTTCTTTCCTTAATTCCTTAATTCTACACTAGATATTTCTTTTACCTATCTTCTCTGTTACTCTTTGTTTCTTCTAACTCTCTCAATAAACTGTGAAGGCTTTACGATTCAGACAGGAAATTTGTTTCTACAGTCTATCAGAACAACAACAGAAAATTACATAGCATCTTTTAATTACATAAATATATTTCCCTTTTATATTTCAGTGTTCCTACACTATTCTCATTTTGTCAAGAATATTTAAAAGCTATCTATTCCATTAAAGATGCACTCCACCATAAGATTATGTTCAACTTTATAAGATATTTTTATTTGTAGGCTTATCGCTTTTGCCTTTTTGACAATTGTATCCTGGAGTCAATTCTTGTTTATATTAAAAGGCTCCCATAATTTTTGTGATTCTGACAATGTTTTCTTTTTTTTCTTTCTTTATGATTGCTGTGTTATCTCTATAACCTAGAAGCTCTTGATTTTGTCTATAAAATTTTAAGGGTTTTCTTTGTTTCTGTCTTTCTTTATTCATTGTTTTAATGCATAATAATATCCTTTCTTTTTTCTAATACCTATGGCAACATTATTCATGTGAAAAAATGTTTCAAATCACAATTAATTCAACAAATATAAATTATAATGTATGATAACATAAATAAAATAACATTCAAGTTAAACAAATTAAAACAATGCACACATCACACCTATCAGATTGACAAAAAAAAGGAAAATGATAAATTTCAGAAGAGATATGGAAAAATGCACATTTAATAGACTGTGAAGTTTTGAACTGATACAACCACTCTGGAAAGCAATTTGGAACCATGTTGAAAAGATCATCGAACTTTGCTTACCACTTTGTCCCATAAGAAACAAATATGATCACAATAAAATCTGGAAAGGCCGATATAGAGCTATGCAAGGTAAAGTGAGCATAACCAGGACAATATTGTATGCAGTGTATATATATATATGTATATTTATATTAATATGATGATCCATTGTGAATGACTTAACTATTATCAAACTTGGAAGGATACAAGACAATTTTAAGAATCATGATAAAAAATAAACAACCCTTCTACCACCACAGAAGGAACTGATGGAGTTGGAATGCATATTGAAGCATAATATTTTTCACTTTTTCTCCTTTGTGTAATTTTTTTCTTGTATAAGCAACATATACCTTCTTTCACAACATGCCTTATAGCACAAATATAATCTATAATATATTACCTGATGTCTTGAGGAAGGGTCAAGTGAAGGAAGCAAAGAGAGAAAAGGGATCCCAAGATTTCAAAAAGTAGTTATTAAAAATGATTCTACATGTATTCTGAAAAAGTAATATCTAATAATAACTATGACAAGTTTTCACATGACTTATCACAGTATAGTATCTATGCTTTTTACTGTTATCTTTGTGGTTTCTGACAACTCTATTTTTTTTTAATGTTTTTATTTATTTTGTTAAATAGTTCCCAACTGCATGTAAAAAATTAACATTGTTTCTGAAACCTTTGAGTTCCCACTTCTTTCCTCCTACTCTTCTCCTCCCCTTCAGAAACCAACTGATTCGATATTAATGATACCTGTGGATTAATATGTATTTCCAGATTAGCCATGTTGCAAAAGAAAACAGACAAAAATAAAACAAGAAAAATAAAGTTTTTAAAAAGTGCTCTTCAATCTTTATTCAGAGTTCATTAGTCCTTTTCCTTAAGTAGAAAGCATTTTTTCATGCTAGGTCCTTTGGAATTATCGTGGCTCACAGTCTTGATCAGAGTGCATATGTCTTTTCCTAGATACTAATTCTTTCAATATTGCTCTTAATATGTACAAAATTATCCCATTTCTGCTCAATTCACTTTGCATGAGTTTATATGTCTTCCGAGGTTTTTCTGAAATCATCCTGGTCTCCATTTCTTAAAGCACAATAATATTATATCATAATCATATACTATGTAACTTGTTCAGTCATCCCCTAATTGATGTCCATCCCTTAGAGTTCCAATTTTTTGCCAAAACAAAAAGAGTTGCTAAAAATATTTTGTATAGAACTAGTAGTAGTATTACTAAGTAAAAGGGTATACATAGTCCTTTAGCTCTTTGTGCATTGTCCCAAAATGCTCTCCAGAAAGGCTGGACTTATTCACAATTCCACTAACAGTGAATATGTCCCAATTTCCTTACATCCCTTCAGGCAATTGTCATTTTCCCTTTCTGTCCTGTTAGCCAATCTGACAAATGTGAGGTGGTATCTCCAAGTTGATATAATTTGCATTTTGATAATTATTAGTGGCTTGAGAACATTTTTTCACATCATTATTGTTAGCTTTTTATGATGATACTTAAATAACCTTTCATTGACTTGTTTTACAGGTCAGTTTCTTTTTTTGCTAGCTGATAACTTACGTACTCTTCACATTAAAAATATTTTTTGGTCCTAATATTTCTTCTTATCTTATATTATTATTAGTTACTGTTTAGTCTGACCTTATTTTCAGGGAGACTGTTTCCTGAACAAAACTGTCTACTTATCTCCTAAGCCAGTGATGGGCAAACTATGGCCCATGGGCCAGATGTGGCCCCCTGAAATGTTCTATCCGACCACAGGACATTATTCCTAATCTGATAAATACAATGAGTAGGATACAATACAATTAAATTTCGAAAGATTTGCCTTAGAAACAGACTGACAGATAAGCATTTCCTTTCCTTTGGCCCCCTCTTTAAAAAGCTTGCCCATCACTATCCTAAGCTATTAATTCTTTGAATTCTTTTGTCCACAACTTTTTATTCAATTAAAAATTTCCCATGTAACCATGAATACATTTCCATGTAACCATGGAAAATTTTTCCAAAAATAAAAAAAATTCTATTAAAAGAAAAAAATCCCACTGCCTTTCTTCTAGATATGCATTTAATATTTATGGAAATTTATATCTATATTCATTTATATGTCTCTTTTCTCTTTGAGTCACATGCTTAGAGATTGAGTAGAGAAATTCTTTTTGTCATTCAAAGATTCAGATATTTCTGGATTTTTGATAATTCTGGCTAAGTACTCTTTTCTTATGCCTAGTTTCTAAATTGAAGCTTTGTGACAGAGACAAATTCTGCCCTTGGTTGTGCTTTTTGATGGGATGGACCCTCCTGAATGACCCTGGCTCAAATCCCAGGTTCCTATTTTGACCTTCACCTTCCAAAGTTGTTAAAAAAAAAGTTTGTTAAAAATACTGTAAGTTTTAGGCCCTTGTGAATCTATAAGGTTTAGAGACCAAGGATCTACACTGATTTATTTACTGTTTCTCACACATGACATATCTCCCAACTCTGTGCTTTATCCCTGGTGGTCTACTTTCATGCTTGAGATTCTCTCCTTTGTAATTTTTGCTTTAAACTTTTCTGACTTCCTTTAAAATTCCTCTCAGGTCATATTTTCTTCAGGAAGCATCTCCTGCCTGCTCTGACCCAGGTTCCAGTACCTTCCTTCTGATAGTACCTTCCATTTATACTATTTATTTTGAGTATATAAGTTCTCTTTATGTGAGCTTCCTGATTACACTGGACGCTCTGTGATAGCAAGTTTTAGTTCTCCTGTGACCTTAGATTTTCTCAAGGGAGCCCTTTCTCTTGCTTCCTCTGGGTACAGAGTCTTGCAGAATACACAGATATCTCTGTGGCTTCTCTGGTCCTGGTGAGAAACTTTGTTATTTGCCAACTCTACAACTAGCTTTACTGCAAGTACTATTTTTTGGATCCTGGCTGACATTTTCTATATTTCTAGAGTAGAAAAAGTATGCTTTAATGATTTTCTCTTAACTGTATATAATGGAATGCTTTCAAAATGTAGAGCACCAAAAGAAAAAAAATTAAAAACAAGTAGAAATAGGGTAACGTATCCACCATGCCTCATATCCTTCCTTTTGTTACAGCTTTCCCAAAGATGCTTTCAGTTACTTTATAAAACAGGAGTTGAATAAACCAACAGTTTTTTTTAAAGCTGACTAGTTATTATTGCCTTGTATAAATAGTTTTCAGAAAATAACAGAGTAGCAATGTGCCTTGATTTTTCTGGCTGGGAATCATAAAAAATAATAAGAATCAAACAATGGTGATGAAGATGATGATAATGGTTTATGCTTATAGAGCTCTTCAGGGTTAACAAAGCACTTCACTTAAAAACTTCTTTCATGTGTAATCTTTTATTATCATGTAACCAATCATTGATTTACCCTGTTTAATAATCTCAGCTGATATATATGTTAAAAATATAATAGCATATCCTGTCCTTCCCCAGTGAGTTATCAGGACACAAAAGTAATGCTAATTTCTCAACTACAGTACAAACTCTGGTGGTTTCTGTCACTCTGAAAAAAATGTCAAGTCTATTTTCATTGAGAAGATAGCTGCTCACAGCCACCCAAGTTGAGTATGGCAAACCTAAGTATCAATAGTATGGTAACTATGTAAAAATAAATCAATTCAATTCAATGCTATAAATATATATGTGTGTATATTGGTATAAAATGTGAATGCTTTTATAAAACTTTAGAATAACAATAATTCTTTTAAAAAACAGAGATTAGATAAAATGGTAAAGTTAATAAGGCCATGAAAATATTCCTCCTTGTATCATACTTTGACTCCTAATTAAATGTATTTGAATTCATTTTAGTTTTTATTTGAGATCTGTTCTTTTGAGTATTTAAGACATTTATTTGAACAATGAATCCATGCATATACACACATGTGTGTATTAAATGGGATAAATTTATGTATAATTCTATGTATTATGCTTCCAGAACTCTGAAGATTCTTTTAATTCAGCCTAAATAGGTTCTAAGACCAATTGACTAATCAGTGAAATTCTGTCTCCATTATTAACAATTTTCTTTTCCAAAGATTTTAAAATATCACATGTAATGGATAGAATGTTGAATTTGGATTCAAGAAGAATAAACTCAAATTCTGCCTCAGACACTAGCTGTGTGTCCCCGAGGAAGTCATTTCTTCTATCTAGGCCTCAGTTTTGTCATGTATAAAATGGAGATATCATTCACCCACCTCATACTGTTTTTTTGAGGATCAAATGAGGTAAAAAAATTAAAATACTTAGTAAAACTTAAAAGATTATATAAATAATATTCACTTATTATTACCAAAACAGCAAATATGTTATAATAGACTATGTATACTCAAACAAAAAAAATTAAATTAATTTTATTAAGAAGCTCTATTTAAAGAAAACAAATGCCCTTGGTCACATAGCACTTGTAAAAGTCACTTCAAATTATTACATCTTCTGAATGTAATAGTCTTCTAGTCAAAAATAGATATAGAGATAACGTAAAATATCTTTGAGTAGATTTATAAAATTTATTTCCACAGTTTTGGAAATATAGCCACACTATATTGTAGGCTATACAAATGTATTTAAGAGTTTCATATATAGAAAATGAAAGATTTGTATCTTATTAAGGATGCTTGGAAATATGTGGCATTAGAACTACAACAAACTCTTTTAATCCTTAATTTAAATTATTCCATCCTTTCTTAGAATCCTTATTTTTTTAAAAATTGAAGAAACCTTAAACGTAATAGAACATAGTTTAGTGGAAATGATTCTATTCTCAATGTCTCTGAAAATGAATACAAATTTTGCCTGACACTTAGAAGTTATGTGATACTGGGCAAGTCACTTAACTTTTTTGTTTCATCATGTAAAAATTGAAAGTATTAGAATCTTTTTTCTCTAATTCCTCTTCTATCTTTTAACTTATATTCGTATGAATTTGAGAAAGTTTCAATTCTGATCAAAGATATATTTTTATTTTTATCTGGTATGAATTTTAATACTTCATGTTTATAAGATATAAATTCCTAAATATGTACCAAGTGATTTAATTTTTCTGCCTTTATAATATACAATATTTAGTGTATAATAATTTTAAAATTTTAAAATATCATCATTAAAACTGAAAAAAAAGACTGAGAATAAGTTTTAATTTAATCAGCTCATACTTTCTCTATAGTGTTCCCATCACCAATAAATACATTTTTTATTGTTACTTAGGAGTTTTTTCATGCTGAAAACTTTAGATATTACATCTTGTCTTAAGTACCTTGTTTCAACTAATCATCTAGCATATATTTCCTTGATTGTAGACCCGAAGTCTAGTAAACTGAAGAGAGATCATTTTCAAGTTCTGGCCCTTAATTTTCTGAATCTTTTTTTATATGCCTTCATTATCCATCAGGCCATAAATATTTTAGGGGAAAAGATTTCCCCCTGAATGCTTTATAAAATTACCTGTTATGATTCAAGTTATCCTCTTATTTAGTTGTATTTTTTGTTAATATTGTATAAGTAGTTGTCAGAATAGGTAGTTATTTCATAACTTTGAGTAATAAATATATCACATGTTGCATGATGTGGCTTTCTGTTTCTCTGTCTATATGTGTGTGTCTACATATAATTTGTTCTTTCCTTCATCAAAGATCAGGGGAATAGAAAATGAAACCAAACCAACAAAACCAATATTGCTTGACCCAGTTGTATAGCCTGCTCTGCTTATTAGGATAAGAAGAAGAATAAACATATGTTAAGTGACAACTATAAACCAGGCACTGTGCCAGGTGCTAGTAATGTAAATAAAAAAAATTTTTTAAGAATTTTTCCTCAAGAAGTTTATATTTTACTTTGTGTGTATGAATGTGTATGTTGCAAAGAAGGGGGTTTATAATAATTATACATCAATAAATATCAACTAGGAAGAAAAAATAAAAACTAATTTATGGGAGAGGAAAGGGCCTAAGAAAAGGTTAAAATCCTTAGGAACAAGGTAGACCAATTGATGAATACTAGGTAATTATTATGTGACTGTATTTTTCCCCTTCTCTTCAAAGTCATGTAGAATTGGAAGGAAATTTAATTTAACCATGGAATACCAAATATTCCTAATAGAATATGTTATTTCAGAACATTTACTGTTCTCAATTTTTATCTGTTCTTTTCCACTACCTAGTACAGCCCCTGGCACATACAGGTCCTTAATAAGTTCTTATTGGTTAATTAATCATATGAGTACACAAAAATTCAACTTGTATTATATATTAATAAAGTTATCCTCATTATACTAAAAATGTCTCTACCTAGCTTACTAATCTACTATATTTTAGTGGGCAGCAGAAATAATTTTATTTTATTTTTTTCTTTCATTACCATGTACTAGCCATTTGTTTTTAAATCTAAATTCCTGTGATTTATATTTTTGTTAAACCTTTTTCTGTGATTCTTCATAAACTCATTTTTGCTATGTAAGTATTCAATAGGAAAAACCTCAAGCATTAATAAGAATTCAGATGTCCTTTAAATATCCAACTGAAATAATTTTAGATTTAAAGAGTATTCAAATAAAGTCTTAGTAGGCTTTCACATTTCCATTAAAAGTTTGATTAATAAAATGTTCCAAGTGTTTTATCTTGAGGCAAGACCTTTTTACAGCTTCTTAGGTAGTGTAGAAATGGATTGTCTTCATGTGATAGCCCTTAGGCCACTAAAGATTTGGGGATCACCACGAATCTGTTGCCCAGCTCCAGATGGACACCATAATCATGAATATGGATATAATTCAAATTCTTCTGAAAGGATACTACAGGCCATAACTATTTGAGTTTGCCTGAAGAAATGTGGCAGCTTTTCTTCTAAGCCCTATTCATTGTAACAACAGAAGTACAAGAGCATAGTTCACAAAGCAAATTTCCATTTTTGGAATGGCAATATCCCAGTATTTTTACAGTTTAAAAATCAGATAAAGTTTCCCTTGCCTCCTATGCAAACAGAATATTAACAAGCTCTAGTCCTACAAGTTACATTAGTCATTGGCAAGTGCATAGCTCCACACCTGTTCTATTACTTCCCAGGGTGCCTCTTTTCCATTTTCAGCGTTGCATTCACAATAGTGTCTACACTAACCTTACCCTGGGTACCACCTCTTTCATGTTATGTCTTCCACTTCCTTGCTTCTTGTTTATTATTATCTTAGAAAGTTGCTTGTTTGTTTTATTGATATTAGAGATATTTAATATCTAGGATTTTAATGGATAAATTTGAGGAGAGAAAGAGAGAGAGAGAGAGAGATTGAGATTGTTGTAAGATCAGAGATGCTTTTGTGAAAAAAAAATCCTCAGACTGTAACACATGCTTCATCAGGGAAAAGTGGACAGGTGACAGATGAAGGTGTCTGCCCTCTGTTAAACACAAGTAAATGACTATGAGTGTCTCTCTGCACCACTGCAGCAGGGACAGAGGTGAATTGCATTGACTAGAAACAGCTATTTCAGATTCTGACAGAGGAAGTTGTTCTGCACTTGAAGCTCCTTCAGGAGTTGGCATACAGAATAGGGTCAGCCAAGATGGATGCTGGCTTCATGCCCTAGTTCTTCATCATGTTTGGCTCAATTAAATTCAAATATACAAAACATGCCAGAGAGCAGAAGAGGTCAGTCACTTGGAAATTATCTCTCCTCTAATTTGGAGTCTGTTTTAGTGATGTCTACAAAATATTTATAACCATGTAATATATGAAGGATCTATAATTTTGTTATCATTGAATCTTTTCTCATCATCATAGAAGTATAATGAAGTAAATATATCCTACAAAGTTGCTACAAGTCTATAGATTTTATGCAACTTACCTGTATTCACATTGCTATTCACTGTCTCATCCTGCCTCTATTATACCAGTTTAACCAGCTGGAAAATGAAAAATTTAGCCATGTTGGCTATTTGCTATTTTAGGGGGGAGTAGGGCAGGGATGGAGGAGTTAATTTGATTGAAGTTAGTCAAGCTAGTTTGTGTATATTTCTACTGCCTCTGTGCTAAGCATCTTTTGAAGATCACAAAAAATGACATTCCATCAGCATTGTTCTCACCAATTTCTGTTCACTAGACTGAGTTTTATATCCAAAACTTGGCATGAATGTTTGATTATGCCATATTGATGTGGCAGTTTTCATCCTTGATGTTTCTTAGTTATAGGCAGATACACTAAGAATCTGTCCAAACACCATTATGGTCACATCCCATCTATAATTTAGTAAATAAGTCTTTGAGGGTTGCCTGAAATTCAGAAAAGCTATAACTTGAATAAACTGATGAACCATCAAAAATAGGTTCTCAATCCATGAATTTCTGACCCTGAGTTTATCACTGAAGCCATTACATCATGCCATTTCTCTTGAAATTTGCTGGTGGAATCATGATACCAATAATTTGATTTTTAAAAAGTCCTGAGCTCTACTTACCTTACACTGAGCACTTTTCTGATTTTTTCCTACATCGACAATATCTTAATTTTATTTCCTCATCCCTTAAAATGTAATTAATAAGCTTGCCATAAAAGTAATATATCTTAGTATGTTATAAGTTTAATTTAATGTTGGATAAATAGCATCTGCTGCATTGTGTGAGGGGTGAGTGATAGGAGGAAGGTAGGATAGGAGAAGGAAGGGAAAACCAGAGGAAGGGAAGGAAGGTAGCTCAGTCGATAGCCCCTAGCCCCAGTGGGGAATTTGACCAGAGCTCTTTAGAGCTCAATAAATATCAGGTAGCACTTATTGTTAGAAGAGCTAGGTTTTATTTAGTTAGGAAAGGGAAAAGTTAGGTAGTGGAAAAGGTTTCTTCTGGTCTCCTCTGGTAGGCACTCCTTGAGAGCCTCTGGGGTTGAGACAAGAGTGAAGAGAGAACCTCCAGAGTAGAGAGAGAGAAAAGGTGCCAAAACTCTCTCTTTTATACTTTCTCCAACACTTCCCACAAAAGAAGTGGGAGGTGTCAGGGGAAGTTGTAGCATGGAGGTCTGGTCTCCCAGGTCTTATAATAATTTTAAACAACTCAATTGTTAATATCACATTTTTGCTTCTAGTAACAATATGTTTTATTTCTTGATATTTGATAAAATACGTATTTTAGCTTAAGGGGGAAAAATAATTCCCTCTGATTTAGATAGAAAATGAAGCTTATTGTTTGATTTCTATGTAAAGAATATTTTTGGTTTGTGTATTGAAGTAGATTACATGTTTCATAGGAAAGATGCTAGCCCTAAAGATGATATTAAAAGGTAATGAAGTTAGCTAATAGATTAGGAGGAATAAATTTTCTAACTTCTAGCATATGAATTTTCTTTTATCTCCTACCTCCAAAAAAGAAATTAGATTTTCTGATTTGAAATACATTTAATTGGAGAGACAAAGAAAGAGAAAGAAAGGGAGAGAGAGAGAGAGAGAACAATTGGTTAGTTGTTTCAACTTTAACAAAAGTTACAATTCTATTTTTACTAAATTTTTTTTTCAAATTAGCTTCTGATACTCTTTTCCATTATGAATTATCATAAAGTGACAAAATGAATTAAATACTAAAACTGTGAGGCACTATATACTTTTAATTTTCTACATTTAGTAGAGTTTGTTCAGGTTACATGTCAGAGTATGTTCTAGTGATCATATGATCAATGTGTGGAAATTTGATTCCAGTAGATGTCATCAAAAATAAAAGACTTGTATTTACTTAATATTTTTGGACTGCCTTAAATGTATGGATTCTGGTCTACTTTTCTATGTCCCAGTTAGTATTATTTATTTTCTAAAATGTAACACAATATGGACAAAAGTTTAAGGTTTATGTCAAAGAACCAAAAATTGGGGAGGGGGAATCTGTACTTAGAATTTTTTTCTTGATATAATAGAGTTCCTGACACTGAAAAAAAATGATATTTTGAGTCTGATCACTCACATGAATATTGTTTTGTTTTTATATCAAATAGTAAAGGAAACAGTAACATTGACTTATTCATGACATTACTAGTAAGCCAAAGACTGTTGTGAGGAAGATTATTATTTAGTTATTATGTAGGAGACTTAGCAGGAAGGGCTGGAGCATTCCACATGGAATGGGGTAGCAGGAAGTGGCTTCTCTCCGAGAAGGACTCCATGGTGGTTGGGACAAGCATTAACTGAGCCTGGGAGACCTCAGAGCTAGTTGAGTTGCACCCTGATTCCCTGGGATCCTGCAGTGTGGTGAAGGTTGGAAGCAGAGGACATCTATCCTGCATGACAGCACGGAGTAGGGAGTGATCTGCAATCTGGTGGACAACTTGCAGACTTCCTCTCCCTACTGGGCTACTTTGGACCATCAGTTCTGGAGGAGTTGGTTCCTGGCAGCCTGAAAACATCTCTGGACTCTACTGTGAGGATTCCCAGTCCAGTCCTGTTATTCTCTAGGCCTTGCCTGGCTAAGGTCTTAGATTAGTGTAGATAAGTCCTTCCCTTGACCCTATGGTTTGCCCTTAACTTGTAAATATAGAATCCCTTATTCCCATCCTTTATTATTGTTTCCCTCAATTAAACTGTTATAAACTTTTGCCTTTTGCCTGCTGGCTCCATAGGCCCTTGCCTAGGTGGGCTGAGTGACTATTGGGACCTAACTGCCATTTCCTGTTAACAGTTACCTCCTAGTAGTTAAACCTAGTCTCCCTACCTTGTTTGGTCTTGTCATCTGTCATTCCTGTCACTCTCACACCCCATTGTGAACCCACAGATAATATTTAGTTCACTTCCCTGGTAACTCACCATTACAAGACTTAAGAGGATATTTTAGCTTATAGAGCATGGAATTAACCTAGGCAATTTAAAAACAACTTTTCATGTGAAATATCCAGATAAGGCAAATGATTGCTTATTTTAATATGTTTTTAAGTTTAGCAGTTTTTTGCTTCGATTTTTGTTTTTGTAACTTCCCAGAGTCACACACAGATTCTTAGTTTTAGAAAGGACCAACCCATACATGAAAAAGCAACTCTTCTACCACATACTTGACAAGAGGTTACCCAGCTATCCCTTGGGGAATTCTTTTTTTTTTTTTTTTTTTAATATTAATCAATGATATTTGTTTATTGTTCTCTTTCTGTGTTTCATCTTTCCCTGGTTTAGACATTAGTATTAAATCTCATAAATGGATTCTAGTAGTGTTTTTTTTTATCTATTTTGGAGAACAATTTTTTTAACATTTATTAATATTCATTTTTAACATGGTTACATGATTCATGCTCCACCTTTCCCCTTCATCCCC
>NC_058130.1:456458241-456493285 GCF_016433145.1 Gracilinanus agilis | reverse complement strand
TTTTTTTTGTTATTATTCTTTCTCTTCTGAATTTCCTGTGACTGATTAGCCATCATTAGCCCAGCAGCTTCTCAGGTTTATCCTCGTGCTCAGTGTCTGTCTGAGATCTATTGGCTCCTGAGGTCTGAGTTCTAGTTTTTTCCAAGGTCAAGCCCCCTGGTGGATTCCCTTGCTTGATCCTCTGCAGGAGGTTCCTTTACAAGTCTCAGGGAGCTACTTCCACAGTCGTATACCCCTCTGCACTGGTTCCCCACTTAGGCTTTAGTTCCTGGCTGTGTCTACCTCCACCCACGCCTCTGCTCAGCCGGCACTCTGCGCCCAGAGTCCACTCTCTGCTCCCGCGCGCTCAGATTTCGCCTGCGTTCTTGACTTAATGGGGTCCTAAGTCTTGCTGCTCTCAGGAACAGGTCCCGGAGCTGCCGATGACTCGATGGGTGCCCCAAACTTGCTCTATTTCTTTTTAGCTGGGTTCGGAGCTATAGGTGAGTGTGGAGGGGGTGGGGGTGGGGCGGTTGCTCAGCCCATGATTGAGTGAGAGCCCTTTTTAGCCTGGAAATGTCTCAATTCCACGTACCTTCCACGCTGTGCCCTGTTGTGGGGTTCCTCCGTTCGTCTGGACTTGTTTTTATGTCCCCTTGAGGAGTTTTGTGTGTTTTGGTCAGGAGAGGTTAAGAGCTGCTTCTTACTCTGCCGCCATCTTAACCCGGAAGCTCCAGTAAGGGAGTTATACACTTTTTATAATTAAGAACTTATAGATCAGTTCATTCGACTTTTGGATGATTTCAATTGTTAGAAAGTGTGATTATAGCTCAAATCTCCTTCTTTGTTATGTTCACCTAATGGAGTCCACTTTTCACCCAATTGTCACTTGTAGTTCCAAGAAGGATACTCATTGGATACATCCTGGTAAAACCATCTCTGTAGATAGGCTAAACCAGTTTAACGGTAACCAAGAGGACTCAAACTCATTAAAGGAGTGAAGGGATATCTGTTTCAAGCATGTGAACACTTCCCTTCGTGAAATGATTAAAGGAAAACAATTTGTTTCTCTTAACATGAATGCCAGCTGTTGTATTCAAATTTAGTCAGATATTGAAGACACCAATTTCTGGATTTCTTGCCACCTCCAATCACCTTGACTTTTTTCTTGCTATTGGACTTTAATGACAGTGGAAGAGAGAGTGAGATTGATGACTTGGTGAATCTCTGTGCCATTTAAATCTAATTTCAGCATAAGTCAAAAAATCACCTCGATGTTATTGGCCCTTTTCAAAACTCAAGAACAAACAACACTGATCATATTTTTGCTCTATTAGAATGCACTGATTAAATATATCCCAACATGATCTTTCAGGAATTTTTAGATAATTATTTTGTCTTTTCAACATGGAATATCTTACTTTTTTCAACCTGTTCTCATTCCAACTCTCCTCATCACTTTTGGTGTCCTCTTTTTTTTCTATTCCAGGTTGTCAATGTTTCTTCTAAATATTAAGAGAAAATTTAGTTCCTAAAATGACAAAATGAGAGTCAAAAGAAATTGGTTTTTTGACTTGTGCATTGTTCTTTAGGACAATTACTTCCATTGACATAAATATCATACTTCTATGAGACTTCCTAAGATTACATTAGCCATTTGGCAGCAGTATTTTACTGCTGGTTTATATTGAACTTGTAATTAACTGAAGTCACTATATCTTTGTGAAATCCATTGTTCTTAATATAGATCTATCCCATTTTGTACTTAGGCTGTTAATTGATATCATTCGTAAGTCATGACCTTATAAATATCACTTATATATTTCATATTATTATATCAAGTTATTATTCTACTATGTTAGAGGGGTTTTTTGGATACTGATTCTATCACTCCTCATATTTGATATGCATTGTGCTATCTGTAAACAGACTTCTTCTGTATCTTTAATTTACTAATCAACAAAAGGTCATAAAATCATGGTTAGGGACAGAGCAAAAGAGTACCCTTCAGTTTGACATAAATCATTTAATCAGTATTTTTATGTACACTTAGTCAGCAATGAATCCCCTCTTTTAAAAATATATATTAAAAAAACCCTTACCTTCCATCTTAGAATCAATACTGGTCCCAAGGCAGAAGAGCAGTAAGGACTAGGCAATGGGGGTTAAGTGACTTGCCCAGGGTCATACAGCTAAGAAGTGTCTGAAGCCATCTGGTTCTCAATCCACTAAGCAACACAGTTGCCCCTAGCAATAAATCATTTTAAATATTAAAGTTGTTCCATCATGTCCAACTCTTTGTGACTTCATGGAACCTAGTGAGGCAATACTGACCATGGAGTTTATTTGGAAAAGATACTATAATGGTTTGTCATTTTTTTCTCTGTGAATTAAGGCAAACAAGTTTAAGTGATTTGCCCATGATCACATAGTAGGTGTCTGAGACCATATTCAAATTCAGATCATCTTGTCTCCAGGTCCAACACTATATCCACTAAGCTACCTGGTTGTCTCTTAACTGTAGTATCATCCAGATCTTATGGGTACTATATCTACATAATTTCCCCTTTTGTACACTTCATCACCATCTCCAATTATTATGGGATTAACCTTGCCTAACATTTTTTAGTGAATCTATAAAATTTTTTTTGCAATCATGTGACCTATTATTTTATAAATTTCAGTCCTAATTTCTACAATTCATTGATTTTCTGTTTGTTTTTTAATGTCCAAGAAAATTGGGAAAACTTCTAATTTCCTGCACCTTTTGCATTTCCTGTGGCTTATTCAGGTTTTCAAACTCTTCCATTGATCTCATTTCAAAGTATTTTTAATATCTTTGAATAGAAATCATTTGTCCTTAGAGACCTCAACTCATTTAAAATATCCCAACAGTGTCATCAAAAGAAAGTGCACTGGATTTTGGCTTAGAAGGTCAGCTGTACCTAACAGTTGTCTGATTTTGACCAAATCAGTAAACAAATCTTAATTTCTTCATCTAATTTTTTTAAATTGACTGAATTGCATATATTACAAGGTTATTATAGTGAGCAAATTCACATACGTCCTATAAAATACTTTATGAGTACCAAGTTATATAAATGTTGATTACCAGAATTGTTAAAACTATTATGGTTTTTGTTACTCTTTTAATTGAACTACCTTCAATTCTTGCTTAACCATTGAATACTCTTCAACTTAAAGAGCACTCTCTTTAAATGTAATCTCTTTTTGTCTTGATTTCCAGGACCTAGAACTGTTTCAAGCAGATTGCAGATGCTTTAATGAATGTTGGTGGATTTGTTGATGGGAAAAATAGGAGAGTTTTTTAATTTCCTTTTCCACACTTCAAATCAATATTTATTAGGCATCTACTATGATCAGAGCCCTTTACCAGGACGGATAGACATAAAAGCCTAGATAAGGTAGAGTTTCTTTAAAATTAATATGTATACATTTGTTAAAATCTAGGAGAAAAGTAAGATATGTAAATCAATAATTCAAAATATCACATGGTGAGTATTCTAGGAATAAATAACTAAACGTTATATAACTTAATTTTGAGATAGAAATGATAAGGTATTGGTGGATCTAGTACATGATCTAGGTTTTCAAAGTTAAGAAGAATTTCAGTAAATGGGTTTTCTGTGATTGCACCATTTGTCCCAAATCCAAGGTTGACTCTGTCTTTAGTTCTTGCTTGAAATATATTTAATCAAAGCCTTTTTATTGTTCCTGGTATTTCCCTATATAATTCCCTGAATAGGAGGAGCATTAACCTTATTTTCAACCTTACAATTTTGTGCTAAATATTTTTGGTATTCATCTTATAGTGAGTATTCATATTCCATATTTCTAAATAGCCTTAAAAATTTCTGAAAGTCAGAGAACATCATTAAGTCATATTGATCACTCTTTATAGATCACTCTCTCTTTATAGGTTTCACTGGCAGTCCTTTTGAATTCCATTTAAGAGAGTCTTCCATTCTTCTTGACATGTCTTTCCCTTTTGTAACTCTTAATATATATATATTTGGAGATAAAAATAATTATGTTAATTTTCTAACAAGCTATCTACTTCTGATATTCAAAACAGTATTTTTAATAAATTTTCATCAAATATGGTTTAGTGNATATATATATATATATATTTGGAGATAAAAATAATTATGTTAATTTTCTAACAAACTATCTACTTCTGATATTCAAAACAGTATTTTTAATAAATTTTCATCAAATATGGTTTAGTGCTAAAAGAATAGGGCCTTTAATTGACTGGCCCTTATACTTCAATTTTTAATTTTGGGGGATTGCTGAGAAATTAAATCATGCTCATATATCAACTTTATTTCTAAGATAGAACTTTAATTCACCTCTTCCTGACTTTGAGGGCAACTCTGTAGCTCTGCTATCATGCTGTCTCTTGACAAATGAAATATTGTTGTTTAAAGAAAAGAGCAATATTCATTATTTACAGTCCTTTAAAGTTTAGTTATTCTACTATTTCCAGGAAAGATCCCATATGACCTTGCTTTAATAATATACTAAACAGATGTTACATTGGTATTTAAAAGAAACCTTTAAAATGTAATTTCCCTAATGATACAAACTAGTCTAAAGAAGAAAAACAAAGATTTGGACACTTTCCCTCTTCAATTTTCAGTGTATAAGAAAAATGTATAAACGGAATGCAAATAATAGTTTTCAACATATTATGAGTAGAAATTTCAAATAACATATTTAGAGGACAAGTAATATTAACTTAAACAAGATACAACTGGCTACACTGTTTTTAAAATGCTTTTCATATAAAAAATGCAAAACATAACAGTAACATAATGCAATGCAAAATGTGTCTACAATGAAAAACACACCTTAAGATAACAATAAATTAAAAGTAAAGTGTCTAGATTTTTTTGTTTATAACTATGTGATTAAAATATTTTATTGAACTAATAAATAAGACTAAGAGCTGGTACTTTAAAAAAAAACAATAAAATGGATAAAGTACTAGTTAATGCAATCAAAAAAAGAAAGAAGAGAATCAAATTAACGTTATCAAAGATGAAAAGAGTGATTTCACCTCTAATGAAGAGGAAATTAAGGTAATTATTAAGAACTATTTTGAACAATTATATGGCAATAAATATGACAATCTAGGTGAAATGTGTGAATATTTACAAAAATATAAATTGCCTAGATAAACAAAAGAAGTAATAGAATACCTAAAAATAATCCCATCTCTGAAAAAGAAATTGAAAAAGCCATCAAAGAACTCCCTAAGAAAAAATCTCCATGGCCAAATGGATTCACAAGTGAATTCTATCAAACATTTAAAGAACAAGTAATCCCAATACTACACAAATTATTTTACAAAACAAGCAAAAAAGGAGTCTTACCAAATACTTTTTATGACACAAATATGGTATTGATTCCAAAACCAGGCAGACCAAAAACTGAGAAAGAAAACTACAGACCAATCTCCTTAATGAACATAGATGCAAAAATCTTAAATAGAATACTAGCAAAAAATCTCCAGGAAATTATCATGAGGATAATTCAATATGATCAGGTGGGATTTATATGAGGAATGCAGAGATAGTTTAATATTAGGTAAAAAGATCCATATAATCGACCATATCAACAATGAAACCAAAAGAAATCACATGATAATCTCAACATATGCAGAAAAAGCCTTTGACAAAATACAGCACCCATTCCTATTGAAAACACTGGAAAGTAAAGGAATAGAAGGACCTCTCCTAAAAATAATAAACAATATATATTTAAAACCATCAGCAAGTTTCATCTGCAATGGGGACAAGTTAGAAGCCTTCCCAGTAAGATGAGAAATGAAGCAAGGATGCCCATTACCACCTCTATTATTTAATATTGTTCTAGAAATGCTAGCAATAGCAATTAGAGAAAAAAAAGAAATTTAATGGATTAAAGTAGGCAACAAGGAAACTAAACTATCACTCTTTACAGATGATATGATGGTATGTTTAAAAAAATCCATAAAATCAACTAAAAGACTAATGGAAATAATTAACACCTTTAGCAAAGTTGCAGAGTACAAGATAAACCCACATAGATCATCAGCATTTCTATATATTTCCAACGAACTCAGCAGCGAGAGTTAGAAACTCCATTTAAAATCACTCTAGACCAGTAATGGGCAAACTTTTTAAAGAGGGGGCTAAAGGAAAGGAAATGCTCATCTGTCAGTCCATTTCTAAGGCAACTCTTTCGAAGTTTCATTGTATTGTATCCTACTCATTGTATTTGTCAGATTAGGAATAATGCTGCGTGGCCAGATAGAACATTTCAGTGGGCCTGCATCTGGCCCATGGGCCATAGTTTGCCCATCATTGCTCTAGACAATATAATCTATTTAGGAATCTATCTGTGAAGACAAACACAGGAATTATATTACCACCACTACAAAACACTTTTCACACAATTAAAACTAGGGTAAATGACCTCAGCAAGCTAGTGTTTGATAAAACCAAAGATCCTATCTTTTGGGACAAGAATTCACTATTTGACAAAAACTGCTGGGAAAATTGGAAAAGAGTATGGAAAAAATTAGGTTTAGATCAACATCTTACTCCTTGTAACAAAATTAATTCAAAATGGGTAAATGATTTAAATATAAGTAGTGAAATCATAAATAAATTAGATGAATACAGAATAGTAACCCTGTCATATCTGTGGGAATGGAAGGAATTTAAGACCAAGCATGAAATGGGGAATATTACAAAATATAAAATGAATGATTTTGATTATATGAAATTAAAAAGGTTTTATACAAACAAAATCAATGCAACCAAAAGTAGAAGGAAAGCAACAAACTGGGGAAAATTTTATAACAAAACTCTCTGACAAAGGTTTTATTTCCCAAATATATAAGGAACTAAGTCCAATTTACAAAAAATCAAGCCATTCACCAGTTGACAGTTGATCAAGAGACATGAATAGGCAGTTTTCACATGAAGACATCAAAACTATCAATAAGCACAGGGGAAAATGTTCTAAATCCCTTCTGATTAGAGAAATGCAAATTAAAACAACATTGAGGAATCACCTTACACCTATCAAACTGGCCAATATGACAGCAAAGAAAGTGATAAATGTTGGAGGGGATGTGACAAAATAGGGATAGTAAAACACTGCTGGTGGAATTGTGAATTGTTCCAACCATTCAGGAGGGCAATTTGGAATTGTACCCAAAGGGCTTTCAAATAATTCCTTCCCTTTGAACCAGCCATACCATAGTTGGTTTGTACCCCAAAGAGATAATAAGGAAAAAGACTTGTACAAAATATTTATAGCAACACTCTTTGTGGTGGAAAAAATTGGAAATTAGGGGTATCCATCAATTGGAGAATGGTTGTACAAATTGTGGTATATGATAATGGAATATAATTGTGCTGAAAAGAATGATGAATTGGAGGATTTCCATGTGCACTGGAAAGACGTCTAGGAATTGATGCAGAACAAAATGAGTAGAACCAGGAGAATGTTGTACACAGAGACTGATATATTATAGGGCAATTGAATGTACTAGACTTTTCTACTAGCTACTAGCAGCAATGCAATGATCCAGGACAATCCAAAGAATGTAGGAGTAGAAACACAGAAGAAAAACATATGATTGATCCCATGTTTTGAAGGGGATCAAATATGAATAACATGGAAATAGGGTTTGAACAATGATGCAGATATAATCCAATGGAATTTCATTTCTTGTCAGCTCCAGGAGGGGTGAGGGAAGAGGGGTCAGAAAAATCATGAATCATGTAACCATGGAAAAATATTCTAAATAATTTTGTTTTAAGAAGGGAAGGAATCTCTCCTATGACTTTAGCTTAGTATAGTTAAGGCTCATGTCCTGTCACTGTTGACATAATTCCTGTGTCTCTAATTCTATTGACACTGATTTCTGGGTACCTAATGACATAAAAGAAACCCACTCATATGGAGTGATTGCTCTTTAGACTTGGAAGACAGCTCATAGTTTCACAAGTCATCACAGTTAGTGCCAAATACCAGACCATTTCTGAATAGAGTTGAGGGTTTGGGGATATCTACTTAAGCAAAGTTATCCTTGTGGATTTATCCTTTTCATGCTCTGATTATCAAGTCTTATTTTTTTATTCTCAAGTGAACTCTGATTATTTTAATTCATAATACTTTTAATATTTTGCCACTAACCTGACCTGAACCCATCTGACATATTAATTACTATTAACCACCACAGTCCTAAAACTGCATTCCATCCCTCCAACTTATATATAAACGTTAAAAAGTTATCAACACCCAATTATCAATATTCTACCTTTATCAATTATCTTCTCAATACTAAGAAATCTGAGTTTTTGCACTATTCTATTTAAACTTCTCTCTTAAAAATTAGCAATGTTTCTGTTACTTGCCATATTCAAATACTTTCTTTCAATTTTGATGCTTTTTGATTTTTTATTCATCTACTGACCACTCCTTGCTATGGAATACTCTACGTTTCCTTAGCTTCAGAAAGAAAATGCTCCTCTGATTCTCCTTCAGTAGGTGAACTTCCTCTCTCTGCTGGTTCATCATTCTTTTTGGAAACCTTAATGTGATGTTGTTCAAGAATCTGATCTTGGTTCTCTTTCTTCTTTCTCTCTAAAATCTCTCTTTAGTTGTCATTCATTCTCATCAATTTAGCTAACACTTTGATGACTTCTAAATCTAACTTAACTCCTCTTTTGAATACTAGCCTTTTATTACCAGCTACCTATAAACCTCCACATGGACGTCTCATTAGCAACACAAATTCAATACATACTATAAATAAGATTACTTTCTTTCCTCATAACATTTTTCTTCTTTTTTCTTCTTTTACTTTTTTCCCTATGTTATCACCATTCATTATTGTTTTGGAAAGTTCAAGATTATTTTCATTCTGTTATACAATCAGTTACCAAGACTTATTACTTCTACTACTGTAACATATCTCACTTCTTCCTCATTTACATCATATTTTGTACTATCATAGTATACTAAACTCATGAAATGCTTGGAACATCATACTACACATCTCAGTTTCCCCCTACCCCCACCGCACTCCTATTATTCCTCTACCAGCACTGACAGAGCAATCATTTTTAATATGTAAAAAGCTAGTTTTGCTGTTCCTTTTAAGTTAACAAGCATGTAGTAAGCACCACATGTATGACAGTACTAGGGATACAGATAAAGGAAAAAATTTCATTGAATTAATAGTCTAATGGATGAGACAACAAAAATACCACCCTGATTAAGAACAATTTATATACCAATATCAAGTTTAATTTCAGAGAGAAATAATATTAAGGAGTACTAGGAAGGGTTTATTTTAGATTGTGAAACTCTAGCTAAGACTTGAAGGAATGTAATCTAGAGGGCAGAAATGAGGAAAAAGAGAATTTTATGCATTGGGGAAAGTCAGCAAAAATGTCCAGTCTACAGATGGAGTGTGATATGTAAGGATACCAATGAAGGCCAGTGTCACTGGATCACAGATTATGTAAAAGGGAGTAATATTCAAGAATACTCTTTGTAGCACTCATGCTTCCAGACAAGGAATTTAATTTTTGTTCTTGAAGGTAGCAGAAAGCCACTGAAGTTTTTTTTTTCAATAGGCAAGTGATATTGTTACATTTATGCTTTCAGAAAATCACTTTGAATAAGATGAATAGAAAAAATATAGAATGACATATTAAGTGATGAAAACTGAAGTAAGCAGAACCAGGAGAACATTGTAATAGTAACAACAATAATGTACAATGATCACCTGTTAATGAGAGCTATTATCAGCAATGCAAGGATCCAGGACAAGTACAATGGATTCATGATAAAAAAAGCTTTCCAGTGCCATAAAAGGAACTATAGAATTAGAATGCATATTGAAGCATAACCCTTTTCACTTTATTTCCTCAATGGATTTTTCTCTAATACGTGATATGTGTCTTTTTCACAAAGTAGTGATTTATAGCATGATAATACATATACCTCCTATATCATATTACCTGCTGCATCAAGGAGGAGAAAAAGTAAGAAGGAGGAAGATAACAGTGATAACAAAATGTCAGAAAATGATTATTTAAATTGTATTTATATATAACCTGAAAACATGTAAAAACTAAAACATGACTTATCAAAAAAAGGTAATAAATGATCCTAGCAGTCAGGATTAAGTGGATGCTGATGGTAAGCTCTGAATAAATTGACTGGAAGCTTTGGTAAGATTTTTTAAAAAAAGAAAATCATTTTGAGAACTGTGTGGAGTATAGACTGAAACAAGGAGGGTGATTAGGGCTATAGATCTGAATATCATCTGCAAAGAGTTGGTAGTTGAATCAATGGGAGTTGTTCAAATCACTAAGCAAAATACTATAGAAGAAGAGGGTACAGGACGGAGCCTTGGGGACACTCAGCATTAGCAGTTGTGACCTGGATAAGGATGCAACATAGAAGACTAAGAAGAAGCAGCATAACAAGTAGGAGGAGAACCAGGAGAGACAAGTATAAAAAACACCTATTGAAAAGAAATTATCAAGGAGCATATGGTGATTTATAGAGGTCAAGAAGACATCAAGCAGTTGAAGAGTT
The DNA here is from genome assembly GCF_016433145.1 of Gracilinanus agilis. NCBI lineage: Eukaryota > Metazoa > Chordata > Mammalia > Didelphimorphia > Didelphidae > Gracilinanus > Gracilinanus agilis. The sequence goes on along the minus strand of NC_058130.1, from coordinate 456,482,671 downwards.
GGAGAAGTCAAGAAGGATGAGAGTGGGTTAAAAGTCATTAGATTTGACATTCTAATATCCTTAGAAACTTTCGAGAGAATAGCTACAGTGGAATGAGGAGTCAGGAACCAGTTTGTAGAGAGTCATTAAAAGAGAGTAGAGAGTGGAAGCACAGATTCCTTCTTTAGGAATTTATATGGAAAGGGAAAGAGAGATATGGAGCCAAAGCTAGTAGTGATACTTGGATCAAATGAAAAGTTTTTATGAAGAGGAGAAGCACTGATATGTTTTTAGACAGCAGGGAAACACACAGTAGAAAGTTGGAGCTAGAAAATATGAGAGAATAGGAATGATATAGGAAACAATATTCTGAAAAGGATAGGATGGAATAGGATCACATGGTCATGTAGAGGGATTTTCCTTATTTCCATTATGAAAAAAGACTCAAATACTAGGACGCTAAAACTTCAACATTGTGTCAAGATGGGGAAAGAATGAGAGTTTAGTTAGTGGAAGGAGTGATATTCTAGAGAAAAAACAGAGGTGGAGGAATTAGAGGTTATGATGAGGAAGAATCACAAGATTTGGATTTACAAAGTTGAGGGAATGGTGAAACACAACAGATTGTGATCTTAAAAAATGTATTTCCAAGTTCATGAACATTAAAGTAGATGGCCAGACCAAATTTATGACTATTTTTTGAGCAGCTGAAGTGGAGTGGAGGAGTAATAGGTTATGTGTAAACTGACTTGCCAAGTACTTGACAGATTAGAGTTTTTTGAGAGAGTATCATTATGTATATTGAAGGCTTCTAGTATGAATGTGCGAGCTGGGGAGGAAAGACCAAGAGGGAGGCATTGAGCTGAAGCTCATTAAGATAATAGAAGAGTCTATGGACAAAAGACCTAATAAAGGTCTATGGACAAAACATATGATAATCTTGATTGGGTAAAAAAAAAACACATGGATTGATTGAAACTCAAAGGAATAGGTTCCTGAATGATAGTTACTTAATATCCTTATGATCTCGTATTAGGCAAGAATGTATTCCAAATATCTGAATTTTTATAAACTTACATGTTCTTCACTTTGGAAGGAGTTTGATCAATGTATGTTGAATGAATGTTAAATTATAAAAATATTTTGGATTAGGGATCGCAAAAATTAGAAATGATAGCTACATTTAATTTCCTGTGTGTAGCTTCCGTTTCTATATGTATACCTAAGAATTAAGTTCATTGTCTTCCTTTGATATTGAAAGGAATATATCTTTATCTAAAATGCTCTTATAGTTAAGATGGGTTAAAATATCCTTGAATTTACAAATAATTTTTTAAAATGGAAAACAAGTGTGAGTTACAGGTCTAACTTTAGCATTAGAGTAGGTTTTAAATATATAAAAAACTGAAATAAAACAGTTCTATAAATCATGTTACATCACAATGTAAAGGAATAGAAATCAATATGTATAGACATTTCACCAATAATTTGGAATGGAAATTATGATCCAAATAGTTCTCATTTGACCATCATAACTATTTTATGATAGTATTTACAAAAGTTCCCTTAGTGGGAAAAGTGGAGGGAAATAAAGGCAACTAGTTTTTGCCAAATGCCTTAATATTTGACATAACCAAAGCATTCAAGTGACTGAGAGGGTTTTACATTTGATATCAGAATCTTTGGACAGAATGCACCTATAGGCAGTGATTTATGGTAAACCTCAATGGGATGTTTGGGAAAGGTGGCTAAGGCTGAAGAGTACTTATGAGAGTTAGAAAAGAAAAATTCTTGAAGTAGCAGATGTGCTGGATTTTAGAGGTGAATGTAAAAGGATTAATGGAGAGAATGAAGATAATTATTGGAGAGCTTTCCTTTCCCTGTGAAAATGAATGTTTAGTTTTCTTTAAAGGCTAACTGATGATGAGACATACAGAAAGTGTTGAATGAAATTGGAGAATGGAGAAAATTCATCTTATAATGACAGGAGAAGTGGTCTTTATTTATAGAAGAAAAGAAGTTGGAGGTAGGAATAATGCCTTAGTTATAAAAATGTGTTCTTCCCTAAGGAACCAGTGAGAGTAACTAGAGGACATAAAGTAGATCCAAGAAGGTATATTGTCTATGATTATATTATACCACTGGAATATTGCTCTTTTTCTTTTAAAAATAACAAAAATTAATAATATAACTAAATAAATACTTGAACATAGAAACAATTATGGTAATATGGAACTGATAAATAACATTTTATGAAAACAACTCCACTTAGAAAAAAAATAGTACATTTTTCCTTAGCACAATGAAATAGGCATGTCTATTGCTGTGACTAGATCCTGCTGCTTGAATTCCAAGGGAATCACATTTACTTCAGAGGCTTTATACATTTCCAGGGCATATTTTTGGCTAATTAGACCCTTTTTTGAGTTCTCATAGGTGGAAACTGAAGGGATAATTCATCACAAATCATATATTTCAAACATCTCATAAGGTACAAGCGTACTCTTGAAAATACTGAAGAGCAGAAGGGTTAATGAATCATATTTTTTATGAATGAAAGATGAATAACTTATTTTCTACACAAAGTAGAAAAATCACTTCATTTTTATGCAGGCATTCTTTTTTATTCTCTCTTTGGAGACACATTTTGATTTCTTAGCAAAGGGGAAAATGATACCTGATAAACTTGAAATACTCATGTTGTCATCATTTGACAGGAAAAAGACCCACTGTGACTTTTGGATCAAAGTCCAGAGAAAGCCTGATGATACTACAGGCCTCTCTAGAGTTGCTTTTTGCCTGAGTCTCACTCAGCTCATTTTACCTTTTTAGCTACTGTTTTCTACTGAAACAAAGTTGTTATCTAGTATGGAACCTGCCACATCAGTGACTGATAGGGAATTGTAATGTGCTCGAAATCCATCCCTGATGTTAGAGCAGCCAGAAGGGTTACTATTATTTATAAAGAACAAGCAAAAGTGAGCATGACACCACAAAAGACATAATAATGCTTCAAGTGATAATACAATTCCTATTCTAAATGCAGGCTAAGGGGCACAGCATAATATAGGGCAGATCAAGGAGATACAGCAAAGTGGGTGCAAGAGAGTAAGGGATGAACAGCCTGAAACCTCTTCCACAGGATTTTTAGAACATCTTTGTAGTTTATCCGGATACAAAACACATGAAGCAGAATATATTATAAATAATAGGAGGGAGGTTCTCTTATATTGAAATGCCAGGTGTTATTCACTCAAGGGATTGAATTCAAAGGACCTAAATTATGCTAGCTAGCATTTTAAGTGTAGTGATTGTAAAACTGTCAAACTATAAGCATCATGCATTTGAATCAAATATATATGTATGTATGTATATATGTATGTCCATGTGTAAGATCCAAATAAAAAAAGGAAAGCCCTTTGCCGATATGTTGAATAAATGGCTCAAACTTAAGTTTTGGCATATTCATAAATATTTTATATCATATTTTCATCGATTACCTGTAGATACAATTTTAATGGTCATTTTCTCACATTTTTGAGCCAAGTCCTTTCCCACCCTTTCCTTCACCATCCCCAAGATGCCAGGTAATAAGATATAGGTTTAATGTGCTATTATTCATTACATATTTCTATGTTTGTCATTTTGTGGACAAAGCTACATTACTTATACAAGAAAAAAACAGAAGCAGGTATGCTTCAATCTGCATTCAGACTCCATAGGCCTTTTTGTGATAGTGGAGAGTCTATTTCCAACATTAATCTCTTGGAATTTATTTAGATCCTTTCATTGCTGATAAGAGTTATCATTCACAGTTGGTCTTTATTCGTTATGGCTATTACTGTATAGAATATTTTCTTAGTTTTGCTCACTTTACATTGCATCAATTAATATTGTTCTTTCCAGGATTTTTTTGAATGTGTGTGTTTTATAACTTTGTTTCTCATTTATAATGGCACAATAGTATTCCACGATAATTACATGCCATAATGTTTTTAGCTATTCCCCAATTAATGGATATCCTTTAAGTTTCCAGTTCTTTGCCACAACAATTTATATCCCATAACTTTGCTAAAGTTACTAATTGTTTTTATTTCGGTTTGTTCTGTAGAATTTTCTATATATACAATCACATTACCTGCAGAGTGATAGCTTTGTCTCTCTAAAATTGTCTATTCCACTTCCTTCAATTTCTGATATTGTTAAAATTCTATAAATCTAAACTCTAATAAGAACATTAATTTCTTTCTCACAGAATGAAATTTCTTTCTTTCTGAAATGATATCATTAGAAGGAATGAAGTTCAAAGGAATGGAATTCAAAGTCATGGAATCTTTGTATTCACTTTTATTTTTGGAGAATTATCTCATGATATTCAAACCCTGAGCTATCAGAAGTATCTTCCAAGAAGATAGATTAGGCCTTGACTATTTATTTGGCTATTGGTTTAATCTTTCAGTGGTGAAAATTTAAAAAAGGTGGGAATAAATATAGGAAGAGTTGTAGAAAGACAGAAAAGTGAATGCATTTTTTGTTAGAGTGGTGAATTGTTACAATTCAGGAAAACAATTTAGCATTATGCATATAAAGTGACTTTACTGTCCAAGTAAAGTCCAAGTAAAGTATTGGCCAAGGAAGTCAGTTACAAAAAATTAACATCCCAAATATGTCATATATGTTGACTTTAGTAATTTCTGTGATAGCAAGGAATTGAATACAATGAAGATGCCCATTGCCTAAAGAATGGCTAGACAACTATTGCTACTTCAGTATAATGGAATATGTTGTGAAGGGGTGAAGGGATGAAGGTAGGAGGATTGGAGGAATGGGAGAAAGGAGAGAGGAAGGTAGAGGAAGGGAAAGGAAGGTAGCATCCCAGCAGGGGCAGATTGGTCAGAGCCCTTCAGAGGCTCAAATAAAAGGCCAGAAAGCATCTTTAAAGTGTAGAATAGCTAGGTTTTATTTAAATTAGAAAGGGGAAGGTCTAGGAAAAAACTAGGAGGTAGATAGAAAGGGAAAAAGGTGCCAAGAGAGAGAGCTCAGGATCTGAGAGCCTCCAGGCTCCAGAGCAGACCCTCCAGGATAGAGAGAGCTGCTTCAGCCAGCCTCCAGAATAGAGAGAAAAGGCACTAAACTTTCTCTTTTATACTTTCTCTGACACCTCCCACAAAGGAAGTGGAAGGTGTTAGGGGACTTTGTAGCAGAGAGAGTCCTGGGAGTTGCAGTCTCCCAGGGCTTATGATAATTTCAAATGACACACTGTGCTATAAGAAACAGTCAATTTGATGGATAGAAAAGAATGCAAAAAATGAACCATTGCAAAGAGAAGTAAAGAGAACAAAGAAAACAAACTATACAGTGACTAGTACAATGTGAATGAAAAGTAACACCACAAACCAATCAAAACTGAATCCTACAAAACTGTCATGACTAAGCTTAACCGAAAAAAGAGATGTGAGAATACTCTCCACCTTGTTATTTTTCAGATGTGGGAAATTGAATACAACATAGAGATTTTTCTTAATTTGATTTTTTTTCTAATTTTTTCATGCTTTTTTTTTTAAAAAAAGTTGATTAGCTTTCAATGAGAAGGTAGCAGGAGATACAGAGTAGAAATTGTTGATATAGAATAATGTAAAAATATATAAAATGTTACATTAGTTTGATGGTGTAGCTGGACTGCAAAAGACAAAACCTACCATAGATGTAACAGGCAGGGTTTCCTGCCTGGTGATTGATATAAAGCCTAGAAGAGACCTAATTTCAAGACTTAGTTCAAATCTTATCTTCTTAACACAGAAGAAAAACAACTGCTTGAACACATTGGTTGAGGCAGACATTATTGAGGATGTAGACTCAAAACTACCACCACACCAATGCAACTATCAAATCTTATCTCCTTTTGTTACATTGAGTGTATTTTGGGGGGTCACCTAATCTTGAGACTCACATTGAGGAAGTCACATTCTTTTTCTCTTCTTGCCCCTCTCTGTCTAAAGAGCCTATGATTTTCTTAAAGAATTAGAAATCTCCATAAATTTCTTATCTTTATGTCAACATTGAAAACAGGTTATTTCATCAGTCTCAGAATCACTTGGCAAGGAGAATCATATAAGCAGTATTGTAATAATTCTTTTGATGTTAATATATTATCAGTGAATCTATGATTTCGTTAAAATGGGTACCAACTGGAGTGATTCATATTATAATTCATACATGTTTATTTCCATACCCCACATTGGAATAAAATTTTAATATTAATTCTGTGGAAGATTTAAAATTATAAATTATACTTCACAGTGACCAAGTAAAATAATTTAAATTTATGAGTATTAACATTTGACATTTTGTTAGGACTTCTTTAAAATATTTGTTTCACATTAATCCCCTTCACGAATTCTACCTTTAAGCAAAAATGGCCTATTTGCTATCTCTCATATTATGTATTGAACCTCCAGCACCCATCCTCTTCTTTAGGTTGAATGCCCAATCTCATACTTCCCAATGTATCATTGAATGGGGAAGGTGACCATGGATAGGCTCTATGGTAAATTGCAGGATTCTGTTCCCACAGTAATGTAATTATGGAAGACAGCCCAAGTGTCATAGTATGTTGAACACTGAGCCTGGAGTCAGGAAAACTTGAATTCATATGTGGCCTCTGACACTTAGTATCTATAATTCTAGGTAATTTACTTAACCATTATCCACCTTAATTTCCTCAAGTGTAAAATGGGAATAAAAATGTGAGATAATATTCATAAGATACTTTGTGTGGTGTCTGACCCATCATAGAGGTACTTTTTCCTTTTCTCCCTTTCTCATCTCTTCCATTTTCATTCAATAAATCTTTTAAGGCTTAAAGTAAGATGCCACTTCCTTCAGGATACTTTTTTTACTTTCTCACTTTTTAGTAGCTCTCTCAAAATTATTTTCTATCCAACTGTGAACATTTTTAATGCCATCCACCCAAATATAATTTTCTTGAGGCCAGGAACTTTTTCACTTTGTTTCCCTAGTACATATAATGCAATAACTGCCTGGCATTTATCTTTGCAGGAAAAACACTTTACCAAAATGTTTTTTTAATTAACTGTATTAGTGCATTTTTATTCTAACTATATAATTTGAATCTCATGCAGCCTGTAGGATTTAATAAAGAATGTGTATATATATACATATATCTGTGTGTGCATATATATGCATACAAACATATATGCACATGTAGATGTAATATACTATATCATATACAGTAGAAATGATATATATTGCATACTGTAATATATAGATTTATAATATGAATATGTATAAATAAATGGAATTGTAAATGTTAACTTTAAATGATGAAACATTTAATGTGCCAATACCTATCAAATATGTCCTCAATGTTACTGATACTCACTTAAAAAATTCAACCAGATTTAATTTTTTGGTTTGTAGATGTTATGTAGCAAATCAAACTATGATATAATTTCTAGATTTTACATTTACATATTTATAAAAATATGTGATAATAAAATGACAAAATATTTTAGTGCATGTTATTTTGGCACTAGTAATTTGACTAGTATTTTTATAATTATGTTTAATATCATTGTAATAAATATTTTAATTACACATGCTTTCATTAGATGTCATTTTAGGCATTAGTACACATAGCTGCATTTGAGAAACCTTAACATTGCTAGAAAGTCTGTATTTGATTAGACTTTATGCAGGATATATCCCCTGACAACTGCAGAAATCTATCTTCCTGTTTAATATGCTTCTTCATAGCTGTACCAAGTTACCTTATGTGAAGCAAGTCTCCGTTTCTGCAATAGTGTCAGAGATTTAGAGCTGGAAGGATTGCCCAAGGTCATCTTACTGAACTCCCTCATTTTACTGATTTACTTTTTTTTTTTTTGAGTATATTAAGGGCATTATGATCTCAATTTATTTAGGAGATTTTTGAAAGACAAAAAGCTATTGAAAAGGTTCACTGATGCATCAGCCTATATTTATAATTTCTTGGAGATTTCTGTGTAAGTGATATCTAGAGCCTGTTTGAAGGACTTGACTAAATAATAAGAAGGGGAAAAAACATGATTCAAACCCAGGTCTTCTGACTAAATCTGTCATTCTTTTCACTACACTCTTCCCTACCCTAAGTGGATCTTTGAATTGTTATCTTTGTACTGGTTCCTCTCATAGATTTTTGTTATACTGAGGACTTTGGACTTGAGACACAGCTCCTACAATTATGTTACCATTAAGTCTTTTAGGGAAAATTTGAGTTATCTTCTGAGATTGAGAATTTAGCTCATTTTTATATGGATGGAGTTTTTTCTTACAGCCAAAATCTACAGTGTGTTGAAGTAGAGTTATTAATTAATGCCAAGTGTCTCAAAATCACAAAATCTCAATGTCAAATAAGTTGGGGTACCAGTATGCAAGTTATTTTTTAAGCATGAATCTCCAGATAATCTGAAGGTTTTCTATCACCTTCTGGGGGTGAATTTCCAGGAAATTTTAATTTCAATTATCAAATATAATGTTAGGCAATAGGTAGGAAAGAGGATTAATAATTCCCATTACATGCCAGGCACTATACTAAATACTTAAAATATTATCTAATTTGATCCTCAACAACCTTGAATATTAGGTGATACTATTTTATGGTTTAAGAAATTGTGGCTGACACACAGATGTTAAGTGAATTGCCCAGCATCATATTACTTGGAAATGTCCAAGACTGGATTTGAACTAAGCCCTTCCTGAATGCAGACCCAGCATTCCATTACTACGTAGCTACCTCACTAAATTCAGAAAACTCAATATACCTAATTGCCTCGGATACAACTCAGATTCACCTTTGAGTCTGAGGGCACAGTACTAGGAATTCTAAATGGTTCCCCTCACCTTTCCTTTTCTGTTAAAATAATTTGTCATTTTTCTTACAATTCTCACAAAGATTTGGAATACTTCATCATTATAGTTAGGAACCTCCAATGCTCCCCACAGAGGATAAAAGAACATACAAATCTCAGAATGAAGAGATGCAGAAGCAAAAAATGATATTTTTCATGGAAGCATATAGGGGATAGTTGGGAAGGAGGTCTTGGTCACTGATATGTTAATCTATTTATATGATTGTCCAAAGATGCATTTTGCTGTATTTAGTAAATTGCTTTTTTTTGTTTAAATCAGCAAATGGGGATAGAGTTTATATTGAGCTCTCTTGTGAGGTTTCACTCTTTTGGGAAGCATGAATAAGTTTAGCTAATAGACTTCAATTTAGATCAGCAACACTACTTCTGAAAAAAAAATCAAACAAAAAAGCATCCATTCTTTTTGCCTGTATTGGCATATCCTACATACCCACCTGCCACCATCAAGATCGAGGGTAAGAGACATAAGATAAAGTTATAAGTGCAGTTACATGAAGAGCACTCACAGCTGACATAAGTACCATATTGGATTTGCTTTGTCACTCCCCCCCCCGCCCTCCATGCAGACACATGTTTGCAGATGAACAATGAGCTCAGCCCAGAACTGAACAGGAGGAACAGAGGGGATTGAAATTCATTTAAGGAAGCTGTAGAGCACTTTAAGTTATCCCAAGCTGCTCCTAGAAATTAAAAAAAATATAAAGCTATTTTTAACACTAATATTCTTCCAGAGATACAAATGTCTTCTTGGTCACTTTATTTTGGTAAAAACATCATCCATGATCCATTGCCTTCTTCTCAGATCTTTATATATTTGAAATATCTTGAGAATTGATCCCTAATCGCCTTTAAAATTGTATTGCCTCTAGCACAGATTTCTCCTCCAAGAACATGGACTGATTCCCCATATGCTATTCTCTACCTTCTTAAAAATGCCAATTCCATTTTCTTCATATAGTACATCAGTACCAGAGGCAGTAATACAATTGTAGTTCCACTATTGTTCTCAATTAAAATAGATGACTATATAAATTCTGGCAGCTATGTTCCATTTTATATCTGTTTATTATCCTTCTTCCAGTTTTATTTGCAAATGACCTTGAGGTGATTTGGCTTGATTGGGTCCTGTGCCAAGTCCCCATTTTTTGCTTTGTCTGATCTTTCATCATTTTCATCTGCTGTGCTTTGCAAATGAGCTTGTTCCCTAAAAATGATGTTGTTCCCAATTGCCATATCTCTTTTGGTTGGTGGGGAAGCTAAGTATTGGTTGGCTAGAGAGGTTTCTGGATTCTTAAAAAATCCTTATTATTTTTGTAGCACTCGATGCTATCTTGGACTTCCTATTTTTGTAACAGTTTTCCAAATGCCTGCATTTACAAATGATATCATATCAGCAGATGTCACCATCTCAATTGCATTGAGCCCTAAAACACTGCAAAGCCTCCTTAGGGAATTCTAAAATAATGAAGGGGGAAAAAAAGATCAACTCAGAAATCTATTCTGAAACAAAACAAAAATAAAAATAAACCAAAAAGAAATAGCCAGAATAGTGAATAAAGCCCATGTTGGGAGGTTAGGGCAGACAAGCTTTGCTTTTTTCCCCTTTTATTCTCACTCCTTTGCAAATATCCTGGATCAAAATTAATGCTTAATAAAATCTGTTGACTGACTGTCACCTCCTGCTAGATGGGTAACCCATTGAATAAGTCCATCAGTTTGTGTCTGAGATAAGTGCTACAGGTTAATAATAATCTGTGGCCAGAATTGAGTATATAGAAAAAATAGGACTGGATTTCATTTGGTAAATGTATGGTGCTTTCAATGATTCATAAATGGTCATCAGTGAAAAAGTTTGTTGCTTTAAACTTGACACTTTCACAGTTGTGCTATATAGCTGTGACTACAATGATCTCAGGAAAAGAAAAACAGTAAAATTCTAAAAAACTCAAGGCACGATGGAGACACACATAGTAAACACAAGTAGAATGTTACTGATAAAAACCTGTTTCTAAAGGATGAAATATTATTATCTGAGATAGATTTGACCAGAAAAGGCTATGAGGAAGTCAAAGGGAGGAGAGGAAACACCAGTGACTCGTTTATATGAATATTCCCTCTTATATTATAGATTGTAGCCCATTTGTGCCTGATACTTTGCAGAATATTGTCCAGGCATTTCCATATGTTTGCAAAAGAAAATCCACTCAATATAGTGTGGTCTACCCTCCTTTTTCTCGTTATTTTATGTTCATCTCAGTGGTTCATATGTATGCTCCATTGATTAACCTTCCACCTTGGTACATGACTAATTCATAAATAGAAATATTAACAAAAGGTCCATAGTGATCATTATAAACTGATATCTTTTGAATTTTATAATAAAATTAACTTAAATATTTTGACCAATTAAGAGTAGTATTATTGGGGCAGCTAGATGGCTCAACAGATAGAGGGTAAGGCCTGGAGATAGAGGTCCTGGATTCGAATTTGATCTCTGAAACTTCTTAGCTATGTGACCCTGAGCAAGTCACTTAACCCCCATTTCCTAGCCTTACTGCTCTTTTGCCAAGGAAGCAATATTTGATATTGATTCTAAGACAGAAGGTAAGGAATTTTTGTGTTTTTTTTCAATAGTAGTACTATTAATCAGCCTTGTTCTCAATTTAATTTCTTGGAAAACTTAGGAAATATGCAGCAAGCTTTTAAGGATGAAATCAGCATCCATAGCAAGAGTGCTATTATGAAGAAATTATATATCTATCAAAGTATGAGTATATTTTTACGTTGCACATATAAAGTGAAATATATATAGCTATTACTGAAATACCATGGTGTGTAAATTACTTGAGACACACAATGAATTTGATATGGTTTTATTTTGTGAAAACAGTGTTTATGTATGTGTGCTTCTTCAGAGACTAGGCTGAAGTGGAACATAGAAGGAAGTCTAGATTGACCCACTTTCCTTGCTTTTAGTTAGTTATTTGTCAAGGAGTGCTGGATTTAGAGTCCTTCCCAGCTGTTTCATTGTTCTTTTTTGTTGTGTTGTTAATTTGGTGGTTTTTAGGAACAGCTACTATTTCTAACAAGTTGTAGTTTTTAAAGGGTACACTTTAATGATTTCAAAATATTGCAGCATTTCCTAGAGTGGGGGAGACAAATCTATCAAGGCTCATAGATCTTAGATTTAGAACTGGAATGGACTTTCGAGATCCCTGAAAATCACTCCTCATTTATAAATGAAAGTAACTGATGCCAAGAGAGCCCAAGTGACTTACCCAGGGTTAAACAAATGAGGTAGGATTTGAATTGAGTTCTTTATTCCCAGTCTAGTAATGAATTCACTCTAAGGAGGCTGCAGGGGTTTGTTAGATGATAAAACTCTCAGCCAATAAAATATTAGAGGATTTTTAAAAATTTCTACAACGCCCACAAATCTGTTTGTAATAACCAAAGTTATAACGATAACGGGACTGTTTATAAAGGTAAATACTTAATCGCCACTGTCATATAAGGTTTTATGAAGAAAATTTAAATAATACATGTCATAATCTTATGAAGACAATGTGAAATTATATAAATCAAATAATCACATTTAAAGGAATATTTTAAATTTTTATTAACTAACTCCCCTGCTACTCTAAATCTCCTCAGATTCAAAGTTTCTAGGCACAGGATTGGTCCTTATATATAGACCAATTCGGCCTCATGAAATAGAGGTGTGGCCCTGTCCTAGCACAGGATTGGTCCATTCAAGACCAATCCCACACCAGGAAGTAGGAAGGAGGCACCCCTGGGGCATGCTGGGAGATGCAGTCCTCAGCCAGGATACATTTTAAAACCCACATGCCTTGCTAGGCAACTAACTTTTTTAGCTTTGTAGAATATGGATTGGAATGGGGGGCACATGATGAAAGAGACCAGTTAGCGTCAGAAGAGCTGATAGTCACATTCTGAAAACTGTCATCATGCTCTGTATCTGTAGCTAATTATTAAAATAAGTAATATGATAAGAGTGATATAGAAATGATCATTCAATAGTGTTTTGAACTATTTTGAAAATGTAAAGTGTCACTTGTTCTTGTTCTTAGTATTATTGATGACATTTGAAAGTTTGCTAATTCTGGTTCTATAACATGTGCATTTAGTGTGAGTATATGTGATAGATATGTGTGTGTATTTAAATATGTACATGTGTACATATAATATACATATATGCCATGGCTAGCATTTATATACTGCTTTAGCAATTCAGAAAACATTATATGTATCTCACCTCAGTTTATTCCAAAAATTACAGAGTGAGATAGATGCTATTATTATTATTAACATTTTACAGAAGAGGAAACTAAAGTCAAGTGACTTGCACAGGATCACACAGGTATAAAGCATCTAAAGCAGGTTTCAAATTCAGTCCTTCCTAACCCAAAAGCCTGTGCTTGGTTTGTATGTGTGCATGTGGATGTGGTAAATTAAAGTAATTCATTCAAGTATGTTAAGGTATTATTTATTAACACAGTACCATTCACAGAAAAGGTTCTTAAAACTCAATGTATTTTTTTACTATCATTGATTTGTCTACAGTAATAATGAGGCAAACTATTATTATTTAATTATACATGTTATTATTACATATTACCTTACACATTAAAATATATATTATTTAATTTTGCTCGAAAATTCAATGGTAGAATATTAATGGCTACAAAATCTGTGATAAATAATAAATTAACCTAATAGGCTCATTAGACAAGAACTGCTATGAAACGTTTTTTAAAAAGTTATTTTAGAAACTCGTAAATATTTAACATAATGCAGAATTATAAAATGAAAATTTATCTTCAATTACTTGCTACATTCACATAGCTATGCACTGGCTGCAATATAGAAATAACTTAAGTACTTTATTATTTAAGTGAATCTGCTATCTAATGTGTGTATGACTGTGTGTGTCTATTATCACTAGACCAAATAAGAAATTCTTCACCAGATGGTTGGCTACCAAATGTTTTTTTTTTCTTTCCAATCATAGCAATTCATGACTCTGAAGATGGCTACTTCTACTCTACATCCAACTCTGGTTTCAGTCTTCACTCTAAGCTCATGATGCCCTCTGACTAGGACTGTGACTATAATAGAATTGGGAGATTTTGTAGCACCTACTTCCTCCTCCAGTCCATCTCTTGGCAATGTTCCCTACATCAACTTGGTCCTCTAATTCTGGAATAGAGTAGATTTATATGCCAAGTTAAACTGAAAAAAATGTTTAGAGAGGAGGATGCCCTAAAAAAATCTGTTTTGTTCTCCAGATTGGATGGAGCCTGGATAGTTACTTTCATGATGTACTGTTAAGTAATATTTAGCTTATCTATTGAGTTTACTTTTCTCTTTGATGTGAAATTACAGATATTGACAAGAAAACATCATAGAAAAATTTTCCTAGTTTTAAAAATTGTTAATAGCATCTTGACTCTAGATATTGGGTTAGTTTTATTGTCACTTTTTTTTCAATCTTAGCATTGCTCATTTGGAAGCCATGTGGCAGAATTTATTATAAAATCATTTACTTTTTAAAATTGATATTAGCTTAACAACTTTAATCAACAATAGAAAAATAAATTTAAAGCACAAGAGCTAAAACCTGCATCTAATTCTAAGGCTTAAAATAGGAGAATCAATAAATTATAGAATAATAAACAAGCAAAGAAAATATTGCTTGCCTACTTGTGGTTTTGTCATTTTGGGCAATATATTTCTTTTGTTCTATTTTCCTTTCCTTTCTCTAGGGACCTGAGAAAGTCCTACCAATGCAAATCAGTATCTGTTTTGAGACTCTATAGACTTAGACAATTGGGCGCACTGCAGAGTTTAAATAACTTGCCAAGGGTAAAATAGCTAGTATGTGAGTATGTCAGAATCAGGACTTAAACCCAGTTCTGGCTGACTCTCAGAGGAATTTGTGGGGTTTTATGCATCTACACACACATACATGCATGCACTATATAACTGTATATAGAGCTATACATACACATATAGATTTCTATACATGTATATGTTGTGCATGCAGGTGTGAATGTCTTGATTATGTGTATGTCTGTGTACCCTGGCAGAGTATATAAAGAATGAGCTTCAGAGTCAGGCAGAATTAGATTTAAGTTCTCCTTCTGACACAACTGTCTGTGTTACCATTGGCAAGTAAAAAATGTGTGCGTGTAGAAAAAAAAATATATATATATATACACACAAACAACACACACATGCTCGCTTGTCTTCTTTCATAGGGAGATGGAGGGAGAGAGAGTGGCAGACAGAGAGAGAATGTATATATATAATCTTGTTGTTTTGTTCCATCATTCTATAGAATTAATTTTATATGTCTTTACAGCATATTTATCATTTATAATGTCACCATAATATTGCATTATATTCATATCATATTATAATTTACTCAATTGTTGAACATATATATTTCCCGAGATTTCTCTTTTGCTATTTTAAATTTATTTAATTTAATTAATTTAATTTAATTTATTATATTAATTTAATTTATTATATTTAATTTATTTTTTTTCTTTTGCTATTATTAATAGAGTAGATGTAATAGGTCATTTAATCCATATATCTTCCCTCCTAACCCCTATCTATATATGCTGTCAGAAGAGATATAGCAAATTTTTTAGATGTTTAGTAACTTTTGTGAGTATAATTTGCCCTAATGCCAGGGATTTTTCCCCTTTGGGGACTTCATGGAGTTGAACCAACAATGGTCTAGATCAGTGGTGGCAAACCTATAGTGCAGGTGCCAAAGATGGCACACAGAGACCTCCCTATGAACATGTGGCCACCTCCCCCTCTTTCCCACACCAGAGTTTCTAACTATAAAGGCAGAGGCATTTGGCCAGAGCTGTTCCACTACCCCTCGCCACCATGCCTGATGACATTTTTTCATATTTCCCATCCCTCTGCCCTATCACCCAACAGGAGCAAGAAGGGCTAAGGTGGAGGCTCACAGGTGGCAGAGCTGGAGGGGAGCAGAGCTCTAGGGGCACTCCCTTCCCCCTCTCCACTGGACCTGATGACATTTTTCACTTCACCTACCCCTCTGCCCAGCAGCCCAATAGGAGTGCTTCCTCCATCCCCTATATGGGATAATGGGGGAGGGCAGAGGTGGCACAGGGAACATCTGGCATTTGGTGGGAGGGAGTGGCATAGCACTGATCTAGGTATACCCTACCCTGAGCTCTGTGAACAACCCAACCTAAACACAGTATTAGGTTCTTCAGTTGATGATGAAGACCTTAGCCCTTTCCTTGAATGTCAGCATCTGACTCAAATCTATTAGGTGTGACACTAGAATCAATGGCCCTAAAACATCAGCCTCTTCTTTTGTAACTTTTCCCTTATCTCCACTAAATTTATTCATGTTTTGTTTCCATTTAGGGAGATTTCAACAATACTTTATAAGTACTAATCTCTACTTTCTAGTTTTCTTTTCCTTCCTTCTCAGACAGAACAGAATAAATGTTTTAATAGATTATATATATATACACACACATACATATACACATATATCGATATACATATATAAATAAAGAAAGGACCATTAATTTTATCAACACAGAGGAGCTCCTGAAATTCAAACTCCTTTTTCTGAGGCATAATTCTATCCCTTGCTGAACTGATAGAAGAAAATTACAACTAAGAAAGATATAGTAAAGCATACTTAAGGAATTACTTGAACAATAAATTAATTGTCCAGCTTTGGGTACCTACTTGTGTATCAGAGGTGTATGTATTCATTAGTCCAAGATCAGTACTTTATATACCATCTACTCTAACTCTAAATTTCCACATGACTTTGCAAAAAGTTTATACCAATAGACATTCCCAACAAGTCTCCTTTTCCAGATAGCCCCTATGACACTGGATTTACTTTTTTGATTTTGCCTTTTTGGTTATTGTAATGGGCATAACAGAGTATTTTAAACTTGTCCTGATTTGTCTTCATCTGATTACTTGAGAATTTGAAAATCTTTCCAACTGTTTTTTAGCAGTTGATATTTTCTCTTTTGTAAGCTTGTTGTTTTTATTATTGTTCACCAGCTAATCAGTTTCACTGGCCCTTTGTATTATTAGCTATATAAATAGTCATCAGAATCCAACCATTCTGAAGTCAAACCTTTATCTGTATAAGTTCATCACAAATACTATATATATTCTGGGCAGCTAGGTGGATAGAGAATTGAATCTGGAGGCAGGAAGACCTGAGTTCAAGTAAGGTCTCAGGCACTACTAGCTATGTTATCCTGAGCAAGTCACTTAATGCTGTTTGCTTTAGTTTCCTCATTCCTTAAATGAGCTAGAGAAAGAAATGGAAAGCATTCTAGTATCCCCCAAAATCCCAAAATCCCCAAAAAGAGATTCTGAAGAATCAGATTTGACTAAAAATGGATCAACTACAACTATGCATTCTAATATTATGATGTAAGGAGATAAAAATGAATTTTATGTTACATATATGTATACGTGTGTGTGTGTATTTGTGTGTACACCTATTGTGTCACCATTAAGGGCATACTCTTCAAAATTTTGACTTATGCTTGGAAAGCACAAGCTCTAATGGATCAGTTTAGGTTATTCTTATCACCTGGGATAAGATGCACTCCATTCAGAGACTTATCACCTTTTTTTTTTTTTTTGGCCAAAAGATGATGATTTTTTTTAAGCCACAAGCAACTGACAAAGACTTTATAATATACTGTGTGTGGAATGTGATAGTTAAGAGGGATGATCTCTTTCTGGAGAGGATTGTAACCACAAAGACAATTATAATAACTTGAGGTTCATCAAGAACTTATAATAGTGTCATATAGACAGGAGATGTATATCAAATATTTAATGATGATGACGATGATGATGATAACAATGACTATTAATGAATAGTAAATGTAAAAAACTCAATTTTTCTTAAAACAGAGAGCAATGTTGTTTTATGTGGAGTTACAAATACAAAGTAGATCATTTAACAATAAGAAAAAGCCAGTAATGGTGTGATAAATACCTAAAAACTTTAATACAAAGTATTGCAAGAAATGGAGCTAGAACATATCCAAGTTATTGGATGATATCTAACAAGTGAGGAAACTGGGTCCAAAAGAGACAAAATACATCATACAAAGAAAGAAACGTAGAAAGTGATAGACAGGATTTAAGTTCAAATCCTCTGATTACAAATTAAGGTTTATTTATTTTAAGTCATAAAGAGCTGTGCCCAATTATTGTGGATAATTTACTTCATTTTCTTTTCGATTTCTCTTTGCATGTATTTTCATAGAAAAGGGGTAGAAGAACATTGAGAATATAAAGAATAAGGGGCAGCTGGGTAGCTCAGTGGATTGAGAGCCAGGCCTAGAGACGGAAGGTCATAGGTTCAAATCTGATCTCAGACACTTCCCAGCTGTGTGACCTTGGGCAAGTCACTAGTACTTACCACTCTTCTACCTTGGAACCAATACATAGTATTGATTCCAATATGGAATGTAAGGGTTTAATATATATATATATGCATATATATATATGGAATAATAGATGAGAAAGAACATAAAAAGACAATTATCTTTTCTTTTTTTTCAGATATCATCTACTTTCTCACTGCTGCTCACCTTCATATTCACAGCACTCTTCTTCCTGATTCCTTTACTCAAGCACTTACACTTGAACTTGTTAATCATTATAGGGAATGCATTCAAACTAAACAAATAAATATACTTGGTAACAAACTTTGGCATTTTTACCAGCTTAAAACAAAGTTAAAGTTTAATGAGACATGAAACTTTAGGGGAGGAAATAAATAAAAAATAAATATATCACATATATATATATGTATGATTTTTTTAGCTATTAAACACAGATACAGCTAAAGCTAAAATTTAAACATAGATTTTTAACTACCATATAGCTAATCCTTGTAAAAGAAGGGAGCTCTTCAAGGTATGAGACCTGGACATTTCTTAAGAGTGATGGACTGGAGTTAGGAAGACACAAGTTCAAATTCAACCTCCAACATTTAGCTGATATTATTATTATTAACCTTTGCAGTCTAAGATACGAATTCCCAGAATGTTTCCTTTTAGACAAATTTTATCTTGAGACTTTATAAAGGATTCAGAACAATAATATTTTGCATTTTTATTTCAACAATGTAAAGCTCATTGATTTTAAGTAATATATAAAAACAAAATCTTAATGTTAAAAAAAATGCCAGTCTCAATCAAGCTGTATGAATTAACACTGAGTTGAAGAGAACACTTGGTTTGTGCTCTAACCAATTTGCTGTTCATACACAGTATCATAGTGATAGATTTAAGCTCTTTTAAAAGGGGATGTGGAGTCAGTGAGGCAGGCAGACAGACATATAGCTGATGTGGTGGCAGCAGAGTATTGACTTCTGTCAAGAGAGAAAAAGAGGGGGGCACAGAGGAAGCTAAATGAGCAGAACACTCAATGTAATAAGAGGAAAGAAAGGAAACTCAGGAGGTAATTCAAGCCATCACCATGGTACCTTAAGGAAATTGCTGTTTGGTAACCAAGAGGAAGTGGATACATAATAGAACTTCACTATTAACTCCATGGTGAAATTAGGAAACAGGTAGATTGTTAGAGCCTGTCTGAAGAAGTTAAACTTCTGAAATAAATAAAGTTCACTGGATGGTTGATTCTCTTGTTCCACCTCTTTGCAATTCTTTTTTAAGCATGGACTCAGGGAAAACCTTATATTGAAACTATTAAAAAAAAAACCAACCTTAGAAATATTAGAAGAAAGTACAGATACCATTTTTTAAATAATCCCTTTTATTTCTACAGGAGATCATGATTTTTTTTTCAAATATTATGTGCAAATATCTTATGAACTTAAAAGTCCTTTTCCACTTTGAAACCAGATTTTGAATTTGATGATTTTTCTCATTCATTAAGACACACTACTGGAATATTAATTGAATTTGTTTCAATTTTTAGAATGTAGATTCTTTTAAAAAACCAAATGTTTTGAAATGTACAGTTTAAGTATAGCTTTAATCTTTTTTTAATGTACTATTAACATTTCAATTTGAGTAACTTTTTAAATAATCCTGGAAAGGGAAAATTATAATTTTTATTTTTAATGAATTTTTGAAGTGATATCTTTTTGCCACTTTTACATGTAATTTCTATTTATTTTTGAAATCTAAGAATGCTTTCTGAAAATACCGTGACTCTAGATATATTTGCATTAGAGTAATCTTTCCATTTCCTCCCTGAGTTTCCTAATTAATACCAAAAACTAATAATTGCAATAAAAGCAATTCCATTTACCTTTGTTTCTTATATATTTTCCTTAGTATCTTACTAGGTTATCAATCCTTCACTGCTATTCTCCTTGTAATCAAAAAAAAAACCCACTCTGTTTAAAAAATTGAAGCAACAAACAAACAAACCCACTAACCTGCTGCTAAATTCAATCATTCATGAAGACAAGGCCTCAATTTGTAGATGTCCTTTATAATAAAAATAATTCTTTATTTTTCTTTTATTGTTAAAACAAGAAAGTACGTTGTTGGACTTCTACGTATATTGAATTGATTCTGTATCTTTCCTGAAGCATTAAGTCCTAAAGCAATTATTGTCCATGAAATATTTCATTTATGTTATTTCATATATTTAACCTACAGATCACATCTAAAAGATATAAAACAAAATGAATCTAATTTAACTGGAAGGACAGGAGCCAACAAATTGCTTAGCCCTAAAATAGGCTTAAAGTAATTTCATTTAATCCATTCAAAAAGTACTGGCCTCTTAAAAGTGGGAAGGCAATGTGAAGAATAAATATTAAAAATTAATATTAGATAATCAATGCATTCCATTAATACCATACAATATAGAGGTAATTTTTAATCTCTATAATTATATCATCTTTAATTTTTCAGTGGCTAGGATAAGAGAAAAGGGAGCTAATGACCTATTCTTGGCATGGTAACATAATAACAATGTCCCTTGAAAAGGAATTTGTTATAATGATTGACCTGAAGATCTTTAAGATTGTACTAAAAATTAACCATTTGTCTTTTCCTTTATGAGCAGTATGAAACCAATATTCACAAGGAAAATTCTAAACCATTTTAATCGTGCCTAGTGACAGTTCTTATTAGAGCATTATGTGTAAAGTAAAATACAGGAAGAATATTGTTTGTATTTATAATAATAAAGTGGGAGGAAACTATTCTTGTCTTAAACCTTGTGCCTACTTAATTCTTTCGTACCTTGCAAAGTGAGGATAAATTATCTTAGTTTTATATGAACATATAATAATAAAGCTTAGAGACAATTTTGTTGAGGTCTCTCATTTTTTTAAATGAAGATCCTGACTGGAGGATGAATTTTGCTTAGCTAAAGGTCTAATAGCATGATAGTGTAAAATTTGGACCAGGTCCCTATTCTTTATATTTCAATTCAAATTATTTTGACATTTTTTAAGTATCTACTATACACAGAGTTATAGGTTTAGAGCTAAAAACGAATTTAAAAGTCAACTAATCCAACTTATTTTATAGATAAGGAAATATTGGCCCAAGGAAGTTAAGTCACTGGGCCAAAGCCAAATAGTTATAAAGGGACAGATAGAGATCTGATTTGAACAAAAGTCTTCTGCTTACAAATCCTGTTCTGAAGGACACTGTCTACTTTTGGGGGAATGACCAAACAAATTTTGTTACATGGACATGATGTAATATTACTGTGCCAGAAGAAATTATGAGTTTGGAGAATTCAGAGAAGCATAGGGAGATTTTTTGAGCTGATATCAAGTCAAGGAAATGGAACTAGTAGCCAATAATACTTGACAGACTGATAGAAGTGATTTATAAATCAAGCCTCTATTCAATACTCATAGAAACATAAGTGGAAGCAACAATGATAAAAAATAAACTTGTGACTGAATCATAATCATTATGATGATTTTATTATATCATTATCATGAATTATGATCATTAAGGTCTTCCTGAAGGAGAAATGAGAAAAAGTAACTTCCTAGTGGAATACTACATTTATTGCCAGACTCTTTTGCTATATTGCTTAATCTTGTTAAACTACATTTTGTCTGCTTGTTTTTGGGGATGCCTCATTGGGCAAAGGAGGGTTAAGAATATATTTGGAAATATAGTTGACATAAAAATAAAATATATCAATAAATATTAAACATTTTTCAAGCAGTCTATTTTTTCAGAGAACTACCCTAGTCCACCCTTCTTTTGATGTCATGAGTATCTGTCTCACTATGGAGTACCTATAAATTACCAACTTAAAAAATAAATAGGTGAATTGAAATGTGTACATTATTTATAAACAAAAAATCCTGAAGCCCCTAATAGCATTTTGAGACCCTAGCTTTCTCAGAATTAATAGCATGTTTCTTGGGGAAGATCAATGTGCTTCCATTTTGTTACATCTCTCTATTATTTTTCCCTATAGAAAAACAATTATTAATATTTTGAGATTTCTTAACTGCTGATCACTTAATCATTCCATATAGGTGTAGCTATCCAATGAGTTAATATTTAAAAGTGTGTGTGGGGGATACAGCACAGAATCATGATTAAATCTTACTAAAAATTCACCAGTGAATTTTAGGAAGCTGGCTAATGATGCTCAGCTACTGAATTTGAAAGTTCCCCTAATTCCTTCTTAATTTAAGTTTTAGCAGCTTTGCAAAATTATATCATGAAAAGTACAAGTATAGAAACAAGAGGTTAACAAACTTTGTCCCAAGGACCAAAAGGTGTTCCACGCTTATCCTTTTTTTTTTTTTGTAATACCTCTGGCTCAAAACCTTTTAAATTTTAAATAAAATAAAACTTGATTTAAATATGTAAAAACATCTTAGCTGGGGGTTGTGCTAAAATAGATTGGCCAGTTTGACCTGAAGGTATTATTTTGTTGATCCTCAAAACTAAAAGTCAGTTTTAAAATATGGTCAACTAGCAAATGCCATACCGCGCCATGTATTGAAGAGGAGCCCACAATGATTGGACAACCCACATTCTTTCGAAAGAATGTGGTGTTATTTTTGCTTTTGGTTCAACCTGTTATAACATGGTCAAGGCTTATTCTGAGAGTCAGAACAAATATTCTATCTCTAGCTTTGCTCTTTCTTACCTCAGTAACCTTAATCAAATCAGAATTTTAAAAAATCTTTTCCTATGCCTTTTAAAAATAGTGGGAATTCCTCCCCTAGCTGTTTCACATAGTTGTTTTAAGAATCAAATGATATACACTAAATGTGAAATTGTTTAGCAAAGCTAGAATTATGCAAGTGTAAATATTATTTAGAAAAAATGAAATCATGAGAATGTATAGCCCTTAAATTTCTTTTTCATTAATATGACCAAAAATTAAACTTATCTCTAAAATTTAGGAATTATTTTAAAGCTCATTTGACTTCATTTAAAACTTCAAGGTAAAATCTGAACAGACCACAAACAGATTGACTTATTCCAGATCATGTATTGAATGTTGTAATATATGCTTTTGATATATCCTATAAAGGTAATGTCAGCTTTCCTATTTATTTTTTTCCTATTCTTTCTTGCCTCTCATTCCTAAATAGATACAGATAGAGAGAATTATTGAAATCTCTTGCAGAGTTTTCATGTATAGTGTAATAGACACTATAAACCACTATAAACCTCGCTCTGACTCCTGTCTTAGTCTCTTACTAGCAGTTTGACTGTAGGTAAGTCATTGAACCTCTCAGAGTTTCAGTTCCCTCATCTGCGAAGTGGGAAGAAAATTATGCTGTGAATATTAAAGGAATTAATACAAAGCACTATATAATCTTAAAGCCATTTTATTATTTCTGTTATTTCATTATAACTAGAGTAGAGAAATTGGATCCAATATTTGCTAAACTCTCTCCTCCAAAATCTACAAATAATTTTATTTCCTTGTTTCCTATCATCTTCATTTTGCTTTCAGCAAGACAACTTAATTTCATTCAAAAGCTTTGCTAATCGCCTACTAAGTCTGAGGGACTGTGCAAGACTCTTGGGACAAAATCACAAAATTAAGCAGTCTTTACCACTCAGGATGATTATGTTCATTTTATTATTTAGTTAAACCAAGTCCAATAATCTGGCTTGAAAGGCACACTCATTATTCTACTCCATTTTTTGTTCCTTCATTGTTAATACTCTCCACTGCTTTAATTATGTATATTGAAATGGACACTGTCAATGTATTGCAAAATTGAGTGTTTAACCTTTTGCTATGCAAAAATAAGTTTTAACAAAGTAGATGTGAAATGACCAATCAATCAGGGTAATTGTTCAACTTGGGTGAATTCAAAGGGTTCTAGAGTTATCCACTGGGAATTTTTGCCAAATAAATGTTCAAAGTCTAGGGATAGAGAAACACACACACACACATACACACATACACACACAGAGAGAGATGAGAGAGAGAGAGATGAGAGAGAGAGATGAGAGAGA
>NC_058130.1:456445291-456455334 GCF_016433145.1 Gracilinanus agilis | reverse complement strand
AGAGAGACAGAGACAGAGAGACAGAGACAGAGACAGAGACAGAGACAGAGAGAGAGGTTGATCCCCATTCCTTTTTCCTCTATTATTAATTTTCTTCCATGAAGTTTATTATAATAGCATTGGCCATTAGAACGCATGCTACTTAAAGGTTTCAACAAGGGAATTATGAATTTTCAATGAAGTGGGACCAGATACATCCCTCCTAGATCTATCATGACCTACCACCTTCCAAAATTATACTTTACAGCCAAAAAATTACATCAAGTCAAAGATGTTTTACCTGATGTAATTTACCATCTGCAGCAAAATAAAGTGAATGAGATTAGTGAAATGAGCACTCCTCTTAGCTGTAAAGTATAATTCTTGAAGGTTGTAGGGTAAAGTAAGCAGGTGTTTTGAAAGGAAGACAATTTCAAAAAATAAATTTCATTCCCAGATAAGAACTTAGACCAGTTAGAGAGTGCAGTCCAAATTGCTTATACATACTCATGCATACTATTAATATACTTGTGTATATCTGTTTCTAATATATGCATATGCATGTAGAAAAGCAATTTATATTCACATGCATGTATATATGTATCTGTGTGTGCATATTTATTTATATGATTACCATAGAATATTAAAGATATTTTGTTTTCATCAGCATTTTGTCTAAGATACCTCCACATTCTTATAAAGAGAGTAACTACTATATTACTTATTTACTATTTATGTTTTGGATACTTCACTTGAGAGGTAAAAGAGGTTTCAAGTAGTCATTTTCTAAGTGGAACTCATTAATGCTAATCTTTAATCGGTTAATGGGTCTCCTGTTGAGGAGTAAAAAGTGCTTGTTCCTTCTCTCCAGGAGGTTAGGTGCTCAGTAAAGAAAGGATTTCTTCCATACAGCTCCCACCCTCAGCCAGGTGAGGGAGCAAGAGACCTCATATGTACATTGAAATGTTTTAGCCCCACTTCCTCAATGGGGAATTATGCTTATGCTTAAAACGTGCACTTTAAGTCCAAGCACTTGCCTTTATTTCCATTAATTCCCAAATGAAAGGAGAATTTATGTTTTAGAGAATGTCCAGTTAAACAACTTTTATTTTTAATGAGAAATAGAATTTTATGTTACTTTCCCATGAAAATTTGAGATAACTATGCTTTGGAATAAACAAGACTAGATTATTTTAGTGTTCTATTTGAATTAGAGTTATTCTGGGATAAATGCAAACATAGAAATAAGGCAAGGGTTTAAATGCATGTGTGTATAACACAGATAAACACAGTGTTAGCCATGGAATACCATGTGTCCCAAGTGTAACTGACTTGGAAAAATATAGGTATTGAACATTTCAGCATCATTCTGAGAGGACATTCTCCAGGTATTCTCTCTAGCAATGAAATTTTTTTCTTCTGTTCTTTTTATGTTATCTGCATTTTTTTTCAATCTGGTAAAGTTGGCACCACCAACAATGGACCATTCTTTACTCGCTCTGTTTGGTTGTTTTTTGTTATTGTTAAAAGACATGTAAAATCAATAAACTGGCAACTCTGCGTTTAAAACATAGAAGAAGCTGTCAGGTGGGCAATGGCAAAAGATCAGCTTTGGGGTAGGTTTTAGCAATTTCCTCCAGAAACATAATTCTTTTTAGCAGCGTGTCTAATTCTTAGAGGTCCCCATCAAATGTCCTTTTCATTTTGATCAGTGTAATTAAGAATGTTAGCAGATTGCCTTATAATAATAGCAGGCATAATTTAGTAAGGTTCACTTATTGATTCTCTTCAGTATTAGAAATGTTCAATGGAAGAAAAGAATCATTTTCTCAGTTCCACGTTCATTTTGTCTCCACTTTTTGGAGACTTTTTTTTTCTTCCAGGATGAACAAATAATCCTATAGTTCCGCGTGTGAGTGTGTTTGTGTTTGTCAGTGTGAAGAACTGCCAGATCCGCTTCTCCCTTTTGTGTACCTTCGTTTTAGAACACTGAAAATTGACCTTGTTGAGTTGCCAAGCTAAGTTCCTTTTATCTAGGCAGAGGTCAAAGTAAGAGTCAGTTTCCAGAGTCAAAGGCAAGCGCAGGGATCCCCTTTTGCCTGTGAGTGCTGAATATTTTGAGGTTTGCCTAACAAATCAGCTCCACCAGTTTCTTAATTGCTCAGCTGTACTCTGTGTCTAGTACTTATGCACCTTCAGAAACAGCCTGCGAAAGCACATTTGTTTAAGTCCTCACATGGTTAACATCGTGGGTAACCTCCTCAGAAATTATAGCCTTGGCAGCAGCTCATCCATTAGTCTGGAGGAGACAAGATTCCCAAGTGGCCCTGGTGCCTTTTCCAATTCCCTTGCGACCCACCAATCCTCTCAGTTCTTTCCCTGCATGCAGGGAGTGTTCAGTGCTAATCAGGTCAATGATCATCCCACAGCTCAAGGGACATGACAGGAGCCTATCACAGCAGTTACTGGGTCTTCCAGACCCGAGCACGTTTGCGGAGAATCTCATGTTAAGAAACATTGCTTTGGTCCTCACTTACTCACTGGGAACCTCAGAGGATTTCAGCTTATCTCTTTCTCTCTCCTTTAGACAAGAAGGAGTTCAACATAAACATAAAAGCAGCACAGCATACAGCTACCTGGAGGGTGTTGATTGAAAACTTAGATACCCCCACCCCAATCAAGGTTGATTTGACTGATGTCTCAGCTCTAGCAAAGGCAAGATTTCAATTAAGGTAAGTGCTTCCTTATCGGGGTGACTGCATCGGCATCAGACTGAATTTCTGCACTGAAAGTTCTGACTGACTAAGCTGACATTCATTCTGCACTGCAGCAAGTGAATGTGTTTATGGCAGTAAAAGGCTGAGTTTACAGGCAAGTGTCCCACAATGATAACTATGGCTTTTAGACAGTGATTTTTTTTTTTACACACCTCTCTGGGAACTCTCACATATTTTAAAATTACATCACCTTCAAGTGCATGGGGAAATAAAGAGGAATATGAAAAAGGGTTGTGAGACACTTTCTTCCCTCTTTCTTTTTTCTTTTCTTTCTTTCTTTTTTAAAATAATTTGCTTAGGGGATTGTGGAATGCAAAGGTAACCTGATTTTGATTGAAGTGTTTTGTTCATATCATATCACAAAATCTCCTGCTTTAAAAGCCCCAAAGTTAAATGAGATGGAAAGAAATTTTGAAAATGTCGAGTTGAGCATCTGTGAAATTTTACAGGTTAGCAACATCACAGAAGGAATGAGTTTGACTTCTGTGAGGGTTTTGAGACTAACATAATTTTTAAACAGTGTCCATATTGATTTGAGAATTTTTGTAAAAAAGCAAAAACTATTTTTGATCTGAATGATCCAAAAAAACCCATATCTTTACCTGTCAGACAGAAAGTAGTCTTCTATGAATGTTTGTTTAGCTTAAAAGCTAGAGACTTACCTTAATGAAGGTGAGGGAGCCAAGGGAAGTTATAGAAAAGAAATGAACTGATTGCTGAAATGTATATGTATAAAGAAAAAGAAAAGGCACTTAATATCAAGTGATTTCAGTACTGGATTACATGTTTGTTTGTTTTTTCAAGAGAATGTTAAATGCTTACCTTTGGGATATTTGCTAGTTTTCAACCTAGAATCACTTGAGTATCTATAGATGTTAAGGAAATTTTATGTACATGATGAAGGCAGTTTTCTGGAAAGTTCAGGGCGATGAACTCTTCTTTCCTATTCTATTCCTACTGTCTCACAAAGTTTTACCTAAAATAGGGAGAAAATTGTCACAACTTATTCAACTTTGGGATTAAATTAACTCTGTACTTCACTTTTTCAATTTGTACAGACATAGCAACAAGCCCTTTTATAATTAATTTAGTCAGAGAAATGTATTCTTCAATAAAGCACACAAACACTCCAACTACCCTGTTTGTTATGTTGAAAAATTGTAACTGAGTGCATTATAATAAGTATAGAAAAACTATATTCCAAATATACTTTTTTCTTTATAATGAGATTTCCTGCAATATCATACTTGTCATGTGCTGTAATTTTCAGTGAATTTTGTTTAAATTACATTGACAAGGATAATATTTAACCCTATTACCTTAATTGTCCAGATAATTCTATATTAAAACTTTTTCATATAGTCCTGGGATGGGGAACAGGGCCCTGTGTTTGGAAGAAGAGAAGAGGATAATCACATTAGTTGATATGAGTTTTCAAGCGTTCCCTCTAGTTTTCTCTAACAGTGTATTTCACTTATTTTTTTCACAGTGTTTTTGCCTCACTTTCCCCATATATTATACATATGGATTTAGGACATTTGAGAAAAGATGTTAAATGCTGGCTATCTTAATTGACTGTCACTGCCCTGTCACGGTAGAGAGCATTGTAATTCTGCAGGCAATGCATTTCAGACTGATGATGATGTTACTGACTTCCTATTTCCTCCACACAGGAATAAGACATTTTCAGTAGTCCCACAGGCACTGGTTTGTACTTGTTGGTGTGCCTGTATGTTTGCATTGAGAGCCCTAGGCATGTATTATTTTGCTCTGTCATCCTTTTCCCCTGGGGATATTGTTTCTCAACTCATTCAGGGGGGAATTTGACAGGACAGTGTGTAAGTTTTTGCCATAGCTATTGTTGCCTCTGAGCCCTGATTCATTTGGAAGTTGTCCTAACAATAAATGTAAAGTGAACAATGAAAAGTTTGTTGATTAGAAATTTACAAATTACTTTAATGTTTTTCTTTTTTGTTAGATTTCCTCGAATCTAAAAATGACCACAGTCAAATACTCTGTGAAAGCCTATAAGATATATTTACTATATGCTATGTTATTGGCTACTCTGTGACTTGATTTTCCCATATCCTTAAAAGGAAATCATATTTTACAAAAAGAGCAAATCTAAGAACTTCTGGTGAATTACCTTAGTGTAATTAGAAAGGCCTGACAGAAAATGCCTTTGAACATATAGTTGAAAAAATGTGGTAGGCAAAGTTTGTCTTTGCTCCATTGTAGGTCCCTTATTTGTGTGTGTGTGCTTCTTTATGTATGTATGCATGCATTTGTGTATGTATGAGGATGTATTTAAATGCAAAATAATGAAATGATAATGTTGAAATAGCAGGTAGTTTGGTTGATGTTTGGGAGCAATGTGGCCTTATTAGCTTATGCTCCAGTCACCAGATAAGAAACCAATTTCTATAAAGAATGGTGTTGTGCTCTGTGGCACCATCTAACATGGTGAATTCTTCCAATTTTGGACAATAAAATTCAGGAATACTTGGGCATCTGTTTCCTAGAGATGGCATAACATACCTCCAGAGTTCTAAAAGTTGTTTTAATACAGGTCTCTTCATGATTGAGACAGGGTGAGTATTTTTGTATGATTTTGCTCTCTTCACTACTTGAAACAAACACACACTTAGTTTGTTCTTGGTTTCTGAATGAGATTGGTGTTTGGATCTTTGCCTCAAGCAAATTCTGATTACAACTGACAGAAAATGTAGTTTACTATCTGGGCAATCTCTATTGAAAATTAGTATCCAATACTCAGGCCTTTTTTTCCCCCCAGGAGAGGTTGACACACTGTCAAGTTAAAATAACACAGAGGGAAAGTAGAGATATATAGATATAATACAACTTATATTGAAATGAGAAACAGTTGTGATTAAAGGAAGATAAAGGCAGTTCTTATTAGTGGTAACGGGTAACCACAGAATTAGAAAAGAAAAGAGAGATATAACAGTGAAAATTACATTTTAGAAAGGAAATAAAGAAAACTCAGATGGAAAATGAACCAGAGTCCACTTCTATTATCCCCAAACATTCCTTTGTCTACACAGGGTGATTTGTGTTTCTGTTGTCTCCCTGTAGCTCATCACATTTAGATGATCCATGATAGCTGCTCTGGGCTCCATGAGGTGACAAAATACCAGCATCTATTCTAAATTGTTCTTAATTTCTCATTTATTTCTTGATGATCTGTCTACCCTGTTTTTACCACAGTGAAAGATTAAATAATCTCTGCCAGAAATTGCTTACTACTGTCTCTACACTATCCTGGAAAAAGTTGAATTATTTGAGCGCCACACACACAAGAGGTATAAATTATGAGAATTTCCATCATATTATCTAGTTACTTAGAGATGCCTAGGGACAGGGAGAGGTTAAGTGGCTTACCTGAAATTACACAACCACTATGTGTCAGAGGAAGGACTTGAACCTATGTCTTCCTGACTGAGAGGCAGAATTCTGTACCCACTATTCTCAGCCTCTCAAAATATAACACCTTAAAGCCTTGAGTTGCAGAGAAGGTGCTAAGCAGTATTGGTGGAGTATTGCTTAACTCAGGAGTGTCTCTGAAACAATGAAAACATGAATCTCGTAAAACAGTGGTAATTGCTGAATAATTATAACAATAAAATAATAAAACAAAAAGATTGAGTCATATGTGTATTTTGGGGTGGTGGCAGTCATGTTACACCTGTTTTCCTACATGTTAATATATTTATGTCACAATTATATAGCTGAAGTTAAGACAGCACAAATTCTGCAGGAATATTGTTAGTTCCAATTTCTAAAGGAGTAAAACTCATGCTAACAAGCCCAAAAGGATGCTCCATGAGTCAGGGAGCCCTCTGGAGTCAATTTTCTATGATTCCTCTGCAGAAGTGAAAAAGACATCTTGTAGGTAGTAACTCTGTCCAGTGTGGATATTTGTCCTTCTCTAACCACTGCCAGAGACGTAGCCTCTGCCAACATTGCTTGTCCAGAACAAGAGACTGAAAGTTTAAGAAACTACCAACTCTAGTGAGCAGAGGCGGTCAGATTCATTGATTTGAAAGGAAAATGTGTCGGGGGTGTGCATGGTATGGGTCAGAAGGAGGTGAATTCTAAAGAAAAAGTACAAGTGTGCCTTGGGCTCTCACTTATAGTTGATGGGGAGGTGAGAAAGACAGTCTGGTGTGAGAAGAATCACTTAAAGGGTATCTTGTGAACATTAGAATAAATAGCATACAAGAATATGACTTTTCATCGATAGCATGACAGCTTTTTCAGGGTTTTAAAAATTTCTTGGAACTGATCTTTATGTAAAAGATAGAGAGATGGACATCCTATTTCTTTTCAAATTCTTCTCTTCAAATCTCTGGAGTATATTTTTGCCAAAGTTACTCATTACAAGATAGCCAAGTGAGGAGGGTATTTTAGCCTAAATTTTTGTTTTCATGAGCTGTCTTGTATCCATAGTAAAATGTAGGCCATTTCCAAATCCCAGGGACCTGTTTTTACATCGTCAGCATATCTTAAAACAAAATTCCTGGATAACAGTTTTAGCCCATTGCTTCAATTTAGTGATACATATTTGACTTTTTTATTTTAAAAGATTTGAAATTACCATAATTTTATTATAACATTTTGAATTTATGGAAAGTATAACATAGAAACATTTAAGCATGCTTTGATCTCCAGAAAATGCACATTCAAATGATGTTGCCAGGGCTCTATTCAGTACCATAAGTTTGTGTAGTTCTCTAGTAAGAATAATTCCTTTTTCCTTAAGAAAAAAAAGCTTCACTGATTGAATAGGAAATTGAGTAAAGAGATTAGAATGTTTTATTTTTCATTCTTACACAATTTAAATATAATTTCAGGCAAATATTTTCCTAACTTTCAGAAAACTTAAAGATTCTCAGTGGCCTGGAGGGTTGATATTGTATCCATGTATTAGGCTTAATGTTCTGTTGGACTTTCCTTCTTTTTGACCTTGTGATAGTCCACTTCTCCCTATTAGGTTCATACTTCCCATAGGTCAACTCTATATTAACTATTTAGAATTAGTCTCCTGACCTATAGGAAAAAATGTAATGGAGTGGAAATAGTGCTGGATTTTGAAGCTGAAGACATAGGTCTTTTGGTTTATACTTGTATAGCCTTTGACAAGTTACTTAAGCTTTCTGTGTTACAAGTTGCTCATCTATAAAATGAGGGGATTGGATTAAGTGTCCTGTACAGATACCTTTTAACCCTAGCTGAATTATCTGATGATGCTTTCTAGATAGAAAAGGATAATCAACGATTCCTTATATTTGTACATTGAAGAGTTTGACATAAGTGAATATTGTAGATAAGGGAAGTTCGTCCATTTAAGTGGCAAAACTTTAATTTATTTCAATCATTTTTTTTCAAATAAACCATTCTAGTATAGATTATACATTTCTTTGTCTTGTGGAACATAATATAGTGAACACAATTTACATTTTACTTAATGACTTGGAATTTTAAACAAACAGGTTTTTATGCTGCAATATCTGCAGATTCAATGTTTGATGACCACCTGCACTCAAACTGTATCAATAAATAGTGCTATATTTTTTGAGGGGTGGCTAAATGTGTATAGAGAGCAAAACCTAGAGTCAGAAAGACTCACCTTTCTGGGGAACACAAATTTGGACTCAGATGCTTGCTGAATGACTCTGGACAAGTCACTTAAACCAATTTGCTTCAGTTTCCTAATTGGTTAAATAAGTTGGAGGAGGAAATAGATAACCACTCCAATATGTTTTCTATAAATACTCTAAATAGGGTCAGGAAGAGTCAGATGTGGCTGAAAAATGACAACCACAAATACTTTTTAAAAGTCTTCTCTTATTGTTTCTTTCTATCTCCTCATCTTCTCTCATTCTTTGCTATGGTAAGTGTTCCGGATTCAAGTTGCTTCTCACTAGCTCTCTTCTTAGATAATGATTCTAATATATATTTAGATGTATGTGGGTGAGAAAAGAAAGTTTTAAAGAATGTTGGTCAAAATAAGATTGGAGAGAATCTGATTAAAGAAGGGTCTGAGGAACTGTCTTCTAATACATGCATTTCGTGACATCTATATGACTACTTTGAGAATTTTCTTGGATCCTTCTTAGATCTTGACTGTTTTCCAGTTAGCTGAGGTGCCAAATAAGTGAATTACCTCCTTCTTTCAAAATAACTCTCATAATCAAATGGTCTTGGAATGATAAGGAGAATCTCTGTTACTTCTACTTTCTATTTTTTAAAAATAAGATGATACAAATTATAGAAATTGCACATAAAGGACATATTAAAATTTACCTAACTGTTTAAGGAACAGGTCAACAAATAGATCCATGTCTCCAGATCACACAGGTACAGAGACATTTACCATTTTGTATAATGAATGTTTAATGCGTCAATTCTACAAAGTATACTATAAAAATATTACTTTAAAAGCACAATTCATGAAAATAGAAAATTATTAATCCTGAAATGTTATGGCTCAAAGTAATATAAGTAAAAGTTTAGAATGTTAATTATACCAATGCCTTTTCAGTCTTCCCTAACATGTGATATTTTCTTTTGTGTTACAGTCATCTTTCAATTCATATTGAAAATTGTCACTCTATGGCCAAAGTCAAACTTACATAATACATGTGAAACATTCTCTTCTATAAAGGAGGATGTAGTTTTGGTAGGATCAAAATGTCAATACATATGAGGGGCAGCTAGATGGCTCAGTGAATTGAGAGCCAGTCCTAGAGATGGGAGTCCTAGATATAAATTTGACCTCAGACTCTTCCTACCTATGTGACCCTGAACAAGTCACTTAATCCCCATTGCCCAACCTTACCACTCTTCTCCCTTGGAACCAATACACAATATTGATTCTAAGATAAAAGGTAAGGGTTTTTTTTTATTTTTGGGTTACTATATATGAAATAACCAAATATCTTAGCCAAGTATAAAAGTCTTCCATGATCTAATTCCAATTTATGTTTCTGATCATTTCTCACTCCATTTCCCTCCTGAAAGGGGCCTCAGAGTCCATCTTGTACAATCTTTTCAGTTTAGAAATGGGGAAATTGACTCTCAGGGATATTGATATTTTCCTGTGTTTCCAGGTAATAATATAAAACTTTGGGTTATCAATA
This sequence comes from Gracilinanus agilis, assembly GCF_016433145.1. Lineage (NCBI taxonomy): Eukaryota > Metazoa > Chordata > Mammalia > Didelphimorphia > Didelphidae > Gracilinanus > Gracilinanus agilis. Next base: position 456,445,415 of record NC_058130.1, on the reverse strand, counting down.
ATGTCCTTAATAGTGTGCCTCTGTTTACCATATCTATAATTTTCCAAATCAAAATATCCCTTGTATGACCACTATTCCCCTATATTTGCTGACTTCTTTTTTAAGGTTGTAAATATATTGTCAT